>NW_026932016.1:0-49223 GCF_032062105.1 Saccostrea cuccullata | reverse complement strand
AATGAAAGGCTAACTTACCTGAGCTTATATTTTCTTCATCATTACACGTACAATAAAAAGAAATATACCGTTGGAAAGGTCTTGAAAAGATCTATTTGATGGTGTAAAAAAATTAGAAATCGGTCGATAAATAGAAAAGATATGAATTTTTAAAAGAAAAGTTCTAAAAGTACATTTGCACTCTATCGTCGAAATACACCTGAGCTTATAAAATGTTCATTTTTGTACTCACATACAAAACAAATACATTTTTGGAAAGTGCTCGCCAAGATCTATTTGATGACATAAAAAAAATTAAAATTGGATTAAAAAAATTTTTTTGAAAAATTTAAATTAAAAATTTGAAAAATTTTAAAAACTTCTTAAAAATTTAAAAGCCCGTTGCAAAGGTAGAGCTCACAATTGATCATTCATGAAAGTTTCAAATCTCTATTTTACGTAGTTTTCTCTATGAAGGTCAGACAAAAATTGTAGAAATTACGTCATATTTCACGACCGGAAGTAAAATTAGAAAAAATGAAAAAAAGGGATTGAGCCATAATTGTTCCCTTTCATTTCCGAAGGTTTCATAAAGATCCACCAAACCATTACTGAGATATCGGTGTAGGAAAAAAAAAATAATAATAAGAAAAAGAAACTTTACAATAATAGAAGGGTCTTCCGCTGAAGACGGAAGACCCTAATAATAACTAGATACGATCTCGTTGCGAGCAACGAGTGGGTCTTCCGTCCAATTTTTGATGAGATGAGTTATGATTTTGATAGAAATTTTTCATGTAAAATAATGATTTTTATTAAAAGACATTAAACATTAAAGACTTATAAATATGACATTTGGCCCCATGGTCCCTAAAATTAAGGATCAGTCTTTTTTTTCTTCATGTTATCTTAAGATCTCCGGAATTTGATCACTTTTTGTTCAACACCGATTCGGATTTGATTTCGTTTTCGAGTTGTTGTTTTATGAAATATTTTGGGGCCAACCCTTCAACTCTTTAATGTGGACGTTTGGCGAATAATGAAAGGTTGCATACTGTTAAGAAAATTATTTTGAACATCTTTTGCTCAACATAACTTATCAAAATATTTCTCATTTCTGAGATGTAAAGCGCATAGGCGTCGGAACCGGGGGGGGGGCTAAGCCCCCCACCCCCACCCCACACTTTTTTTCCCAAATATATACTTAGTATAGATATTGAACATATCTTCGTAACTTTAGCCCCCCCCCCACTTTCCACAGATACGTCTTAGTATCGGTTAAAAGTGGTAAAAGTGTTGGTGTTTGGAAGAAAATTTTTGGTACTGGAGTTCGAACATTGAAAAATGAAAGTGTGTAAATTGTTAAGAACTGTAGATTTAACATCTTTTGTTCAATATCATTTATCAAAATATTTCCTGCTTTCGAGATATAAAGCGTCATAGATTTAGTATTCTGGCCCCTTGTGGCCCTTTATTATATACCATACGATATAAAAGTAATAATATATAGTTGTAAATGGTTGAGATACACATCTTTGCTTGAGTAATGTAATACAAAATATTACCTGATAAAGAGTTAGCGATTGAAGAGTTTTGCCCCCTCCTGGCCCGTAATTTGAGTGTCCAGCCCCTTTTTCTTGACTTCATCTTTATGCTCTTATGTTTTTGAGCATTTTTTTCACAACTAATCAGAGATTCTTTTTCCTTTTCGAGTTATTAGAAATAGAAATATTCAAGGATCAACCCTTCATCTCCTTAATGGGGATGTTTAGCGAAAAATGAAAGGTCTCTAGTTCAAGTAGACGTGGAAATTATAATTGAGAGCGTGTTATTATTTGGAACTGCTAAATTATAAATCATGCAGTTACTTTTGCTTTAGTTACTTCAGTAAATTTTACTGAGGTGCTCTTTGCAATCAGAACAGTTTTATGACCAAATTCACGTCAATAATGTTTTATTGAGGACAGGACACCCCACCCCTCGCCTTGCCCGGTCGATATACTATGGAAACCTCTGGTCAATTTCAATTTTTTTCTCATAATTAATCGGAAAATCAGAACAGTTTTATGACCAAATTCACGTCAATAATGTTTTATTGAGGACAGGACACCCCATCCCTCGCCTTGCCCGGTCGATATACTATGGAAACCTCTGGTCAATTTCAATTTTTTTCTCATAATTAATCGGAAAACTACCCTAAGCATAAAATTTAATATACAAAAATATATATACATGTATATTAAGAAATCAATTAACATTTTAGTTATATATGTACTCTTATGAATGCATAATTATATTACTTGATTTACTAAATTTATTAGATGTAAAATTATGCGTGACTATATTAAAATAATAAAGCACCCTGTGTGGCGCTGTAGGGCCTTTTATTATGTCAGTATATTGTTATAGAGGGAGCTTAGTCAGGGCCGCATTTCTGGCAGCTGTCCTACTTTCCAGCTATTCATTGTATCAAGTCTAAGATATAAACGATGAGGAAAATCAGTTACATGTAACTTCTATAGAGTGCATACAATTTTGTTTTATTAAAAAAAAAATGTTATTTAAAGCAAATTTTCTGAGTATTTGTCAATTTGATAGCATATATATATTTTTCTTACGAATGTGTTATACTATATATATTTTATTTATTATTTTATCAGATTTTATAAACTCATTACTGATAACATTCCAAAATGTGTAACGAAGGACAACTCCTGTTCGTAAAAAAAGAAAGACTGTTTTCGCGCGGTTTATAACCGGTGTAAGGTGAATTCGTTCAAGTGTACTTATTTGAAATTAAAAATATTTTTATAACTTTTCTTTATCAAAATTTATGATAATATTATTAATTAATATGTGGAAAATATTCATTAGTATTTATGAAAACTGGGAATGGTCATGATTTTTTGAGTTTGAAATTGAAATTGATTTGGAAATTTGGAGGGAAACGAATTAACAGGAACCGTCTATTGCTCAGTTTCGCGGGGATTGTCGCTTTTCAAGATTTTCCAAGTAAGATATTGATTTAGTGATTGTTGTAGTCAAAATGGCAGAAGGAGGACCATCCCCTTCAAAGAGGATGAAGACTGCGGTAAATATATTTTATGCACGGTATATTTTGTGTCTAGATTTCTTATATAATCCATAATTGTCAGATTATGTGAAGTGGTCAGGTTCAGCACAATACCCCGATAAAGCTTTATAGCTTGATAAAGCTATATATAGCTTTATCAAGGTATTTAAAATACCTTGATCAGGGTATTCATGTAATGAAAATTCAAAAAAATCTTTAAAAATTAATTATTGAAAGCCGAGTTCTGAGTTTTTGTCAGTGTGTCTATTCGTGCATGAAAAACACTCTGTACAGTCTGGTATCAAAAAGAAGGCATAAAATAACGTCTCTTCATACAACACGTTTTTCTACTGATTTGTTTGTGTTAGAGTACTTTACTTGCATGGGTATAAATTTACTGACAAAAACTCAGAACTCGACTTTCAGTAGAAATTTTACAGAATATTTTTGAATTTTCAGTACATATAATACCTTGATCAAGGTATTTTAAATACCTTGATCAAGCTATATAGCTTTATCGAGCTATATACCTTTATCAGGGTATTGTAACTTCTGAGAGTCTTAAGCATAGCGAATTATTTTCATTGTATACATATAATGAATTAAAAATTAGTGAAAATTCAGTTATTTGTTATCAAGTATACAAAAAATTGGTTGGATTAGTTTTATTGATAAGAGTGAGTATTCTAATAAGGTTAGTTTGTGTATAGATGTCGTGCAACCACAAGCTTTACATACGTAGCTTGATTTTACTTTCTTAGCTTTATTTACTTACCTGAGGTAGCTTTATTTAGGTACCAGATCGAGGTGGTAACTGGCAAACCTGAACCCCTGAACCCCCCCCCCCCCCCCCCCCATTTTTTGAGAATTCCAATATAGCAGGGGTGAAACCCCAATAAAGTGGTGGAAACTCCATAAAATTGAACGCAATGGGGTACAATAGGGCCTAAGGTGAAGTTTAAATTGAATGATATTGATATCTGTAATTTTTTATAGCCATTTTACCTCAGAATCAACAGAAATTGGGTTTCTTCTTGTGTTGATATACTGTACGTACACCACGCACCACCTAAAATCGCAATAGCTGAAGTCGTTTTGAGTAATCTGTTAATCATACTTTATGATTATAATGTATAAGGATTGACTCTTTACTTTGCGACTCTAGAACAGACATTAAGTCTCACCGCTGTGCCTCTAAAGAACTAAATAAGTACAAATCATTAAGGTTCTCTATGGTTCTCTTAAGTTTTCTAGGGATTTCTGTTTAGTAGAACCCAATATCGAATGTCACTTTTTAAATTTAAAAACTTATTTTGAATTAATTAAAATACAGGGAGCACAGCAGAAGGTTTATGTATTAGAACCAGCAGAAGTAAGAAAGAATGCAAATGGATCTCCCTTTGGGATAACGACGGTGTTGAGTAAATCAACTAACTACAAGCAAGTTCATGACCTCTTCTTCCCGGAGAGATTCATCGAGAAACTGAATGCATCCGTTAGACATTCTGTGATAATCATGGGCTTCAGCTGCAGGGAGGATGGCCAATTAAGTATGACAGATTCTTCCAAGGTAAACCATCAAAACTACTACATGTATAGATTAATAATATTTAAGAAGTAATTAATTTTGAATGAAAATCAATTTTGTAATACAGCTTACATTACTTTGTATATATTTTTATAAACAAATATTGGGATAAGAATGATGCATGTTTATATTTTTATTTCAAACTTTGAAATAGATAATGGATACATATGATGACAGGAGTCATACACAAACAGCGAAACAATTCCTGAAGCCAGATCCTGAAGACATTGCGACGATCAAAACAAAATTGAAGGGTGAAAGAGTTTCTGTCAAAGGGATGATACAGAGGGTATATGATTTGTAGATATGATAGAAGTTGTAGTTCTTTCAGACTTTTTCATGTTTTAATTCACCTTAAAGTTCAAATTAAATTGCTGGGTATTTGGTTGATAGCATTTTTACAGTATAGTTTTCTATGTAGTTATGATGCAATTCAGGGTTAAGGAAGGTTAAATGTAGAGAACAGTTTTAAATATCAGTATCATTTGGGTTTTTAGGTGCTGTTATTTTCTATCCTTATTATGGTGTGTGTAAATATTCAAAATTGATATAGATCATCTGTTTTAATTCAACAGTTAACGGAAGTGCTAGAAACACCGAATTCAAAGCGGAGAATTATCACCATTGGTGACAAGTCTGGTGAATTGGACATAAAGATGTGGGGTGATTCCAAAGTGAACCTAGTTACGAGGACGGCATGCAATGCTTTAATCAGCGGGTTAAAGGTTGACATTTACAATGGCAGAGTTTCCCTAAATTCATGTGTTTCCACCACAGTAGAGGTATATTTAAACTTAATTTTAACTCTACATCTTTATGATTTGAATATTACCAAAGTTTGCCATTTTTGAATATTCTAAATTGATCTATTATCTCATCCCTTTAAATGATAAATTAGTTTTAAATCCTTAAAATAATGAACTAGCATTTACAAAGAAATATTTACTTTGGTGGGAATAGATTCTAGAGGGCAGATATAATTGTTTTGAATGTTGTTTTTAATAGTCATACTGAATTTAAGTACATGTATTAAAATACTGCTGAACGATGCCAGTTTGTATAGGTTTTAAGCAGAAGCAGTTGTTCTTCATTGGTTAAAAATGGAATTTTTGTTTAAATAAAATGTTTTAATTTAATGATATTTGTGAGTTTTTTATGATATTACGCATGATTTGTCCACAATTTTATTTCATATAGATCATACAAGACATAGAACCAGTTGAAGGATGCATTCAGGCAGCTTGTTTTGATGAGTAAGTATAATATTCAGTTTGTTGAAATATGACATAAAGCATTTTCTGTATATGGCTAATCTTGATGCTATTTATGTTTTTTCATATGATATCTGACATTGTATACTACATATGGTTACTTTATTATGTCACTCAACCTGCTTTTTGATGTTTGTTTTAAATACTAATTCTTGCTGCTATGAGATGTTTGTATAGGGCAAAAATCCTAGGAGATAAATCACTTCTTTTTGACAAGGCTTTATCTCTTGTTTGATATGATGATTCGGACCTGCCAAATGGAAATGATACGACCCTTCCAATCAAGTTAATTTATAATAACTTATATTTATTGATCAATGGGAAATAACTCAAAACCGGAAGTGACTTTTTGAAATTTTCGAAAGCATTCTGATAGGGTTTAATCACCTCTAATACGTCTGAAAATTTGAGCAAAATCAATTAAGAGATGAGTGAGATATGAGGTTTCAAAGTTGGCGTCTAGGAAGTAGAAGAAAAAAAAAGAATAATAATATTTACCAACAGAATCAGTAGACGGTCTTCCGTTGGAAACGGAAGACCTTATATATCTCTTTATAACTACCCATATGTAGTAGAATAAAATTTGAAGAGATGAATTGTATAATATTTATCCAAAATCAAAACTTAATAATATGGGACTACATCATCATGTTCATTGTTCAGAGAGTGGTGATATGGATTCAGAAATCCACATTGTGGTGATCCGTACAGTCAGATCGTGACATTATGTTATTGCCTAAAATTAACTGTAAAATTAAGTTAAATTGTTTTATATTGGGCTATTCTGAGATCTTGGCATGATATTAATATCAATGATGCATTTTATTTTTTACAGGATATTTTGTACATGATCTACATATAATTAAATTTTCATCATGATTTGGATTTGATTTATTTTCAAAGGGAAGAAATGTCCATTATGATTGGGGAGAGTGTGTATGTAGTAACTTCACAACAGATGGAGAGAATCTTCCCACTGTTCCAGTTTACGGAAAAGAAGACTATCAAGGCAAAGCATCAGGGCAGCAGTATCACTGAAATGTGAGCTAAGAAAAATTTTTCTCACATACAATTTAGAAGATTGTACTTCAATTACTTAAATTCTTGTGCTATGAAATATTACACTAATTTCATAAAAATTATATTCATAAAGAATTGTAATTCTGGTTCTATCTTTATATAATTTCCTAATCTCTGTAAGCTTAAATGTTTTTACTTTCTTTATACTTGTAGATTTTACTGTTATAAACTAAAACATCACTAAAATAATATTGCTTAAAATCCCATCAACTAGAAGTAGGAGAGCATTATTTATGTTCTATTTTACAGCTGATAATAGATAAATGATCACATGTATTTAATATTTTGAGTCCTTAAGATTTACTTATTAAACTTTCTTCAAACTATGATCACATCACCCCTGTGAACTGTTACCGTATATACTCACCTATAATGCGGGTTTTTTTGAGTAAATTTCTGTTCCAAAACTCTATTTTCGACTTATAGGCGAGCTATGAAATGAATGATATTATATGAGGTCAGTCCTATGATATATAAGCTTATAAAATACAACTGACTTATAGGCGAGTTTATACGGTAATTAGGCCATACTAAAAATATTCCTAGATTCTCATCTCCGCCCGCCCTGATTTTATACCTTGCCCCGATTTTTTAAATTTTTGTTTTTCTTCGTCTTTATTCTGTTTGGGATCGGTATTCATCTACCATTCTACTTTGTTTTGAGTCCTGAAAAGTCGATAAGATTTTGACAGCTGCAAAGATGGTAATTCAGGGACCAACCGAGGGGGCGACTGAGGCGAAATAGTCGCTTTTGGGCTCCAAACTTCGCCGTAATTTATCATGAAAGCGAAGTTAAAGTCGCCCTAACATTTGCAACCCCATTATTGAAAATCATGAAGCAAATCTACTAAGAAACATGGTAGAATCGTCAGTAGTTTATAAATCCTGTTTTATTACTGCTGAAATAAACGAAACAGCAGGACACTTGCACCTGTTTCGCTACTAATGTCCAATGCATCGAATACTCTGACGGAACTCCTCTAGATTTTACACTTCCGGGTATGATAAAGTCCATCGTTACAAGTTATACGTACACAACAAGACGCAAAACAGCTGCACAGCTTTCGATGTCATGCCAAAGATGTTGGAGAAGATTTTAGATCTTTTTATTGCCAAATAATTAATTCATGCTGTGAATACAGACCTATTTTACTGTTAAATTGTGTAGTTATTGACTGTCTAAGAAATTACACGTCTGATATACAGAGTTCAATGAGCATGCAGTACGTAGTACATCAAAACTTTTTCAGAAAAAAAAAATTAAGATTGAAAACAAATTTTAAAGAGATAATAACAAAATTATGACTATGCAATGAGGCTTCAAATTTAAAATGAAAGATAGAATTTAAAATTTAATTGTGCATATTAATTATTATGCAAGAAATGAAAAAAAAACTTTAACATTGTCATTATTTATTTTTTTTGTTTTGTTTGTTGTTGTTCTTTTTTTTTTGCTAGATATACCTTGTAATTGGAAAAAAAATTCAGATTCTTTTTCTCCTTAAATTATTTTTACTAGGATTTCAATACAAAAAAATTAATGAAATGTATTTAAAGTTATAAACAAAGAAATAGTTTCATTTTTAAAAAGTTTATAATGATCAATGGGCGTCACGCGTGCCAAGAAGTCTCCCTAAATTTCAAAACTTCTCCCTAAATTTCTCTGAGGGAGAAGTGAAGTCTCCCTAAATTTTGGTTCTAGGTTGGTCCCTGTAATTGTTGTAATACATGCATATATATTTTAAACAATGGTCATCAATTGAAAAAGATTGGTGATAATGTAAAGTAAGATACATTTGACCTTTGCTATGACTTTTATTCGGGTATTGTAGATAAAATTACACCGATTAACCAGGTCAATAGAAAATCTGCAAAATTGAAAAAATATAAAGTAAAAGCCGCCCGTCCGCCTGCCTCGATTTAAAAAAAAAATTGGATGAGAATCTAGCAATTTATTTATTATGGCCTTACCCATTCCCATTTGGAATTTGTTTAGTACCAACTCAATACGTTCTATTTCCACTATTGAAGATTTATAGTTCTTACTGCGCTCTTTTGTGAAAAAGTCGGAGAATGTACAAATCTCGCGGGATTTCTGGGACAAACGTAACATAAACCTGTAAACAGCATGTTGAATTTCAATGAACAGATGCTAACAAAATGCATATGAAATATTTTATTGTTGTGGGCTTTATTTAAATCAAGAGTAGAGATGACAAGGAAATTAATTTACATTTATTGGTGATCGTATGTATCTATTTATCGTAATAGTACATTAAAAGACAATACACATACCTCGGAAATGTCGTATTTTTTATCTATGGACGATAAAGTTAGGGTTTTTGCTCTGTTTCATATGTCTTTTAGTTCTTTTATTCTTTGGTTAGAATGACAAATGCATTAAACAATTAAAATTGGATTGAAACTGGCATATTTTGTATTATCCGCAACGCCATGCTGTCCCAGTCAGACGAGCAAACGCGCCTCTAATTTTGCAGAGTTCACTAATGGAAATATAACGTATTGGGAATCTTAACGTTAGAATGGATGCATTTTTTAGTAGTTTAAAATTTTAAATGACACATCAAATTATTGAGATATGAGAGCAGATTATATTTTCACTTATTTGCTTGGATTATGTATAAAGAACTATGGATCAATGTACATGAAATGTCTGTTTTACATTGAAATGAAGTATGAAAATTTTGTAAGGCAATACTGTGTTGTAGTTTTTTATTTTAATTTTTTGTCAATTCTATAGTGTTGCAGTGAGTGGTGAAGAAGAGAAAGAGTAAATGTCAATTCTATAGTGTTGCAGTGAGTGGTGAAGAAAAGAAAGACGAAGTTTACATCCACAGTGGAGGAAGACATCCAAATGAAGAGGAAATAGCTTTTTTCTATTTTGTATTAGACTTTTTTTAGAACTGATGTTATCAGTTGAGTTTTGTGTTATTTATTTTTTCTTTAGTATTGGTTTCTTTAGATACTATGATTTTTTGTAAGCATTACTGATTTTTGGAAGTGAAGATTGAGCAGCATTGCTTGAGGCTTGAAATGAAATGTTGTTTATATGCATTCTAGAGACCTACTCAAACGACAATTAAGCTAAACTTTTTAGACTACTGTAAGATGTATTTTTGTTGATTATAATTAGCTTAATGGTTATTTAAAATTTTTTATTTTATTTTGAATTGTGCTTTTATCAGTTAGTAGATTATATAAGGTGCAGATAATAAATGGGAAATGCATGATTTCTTTGTAAGAAAGTCCTGGAAACTGAAACATCTTTTTTTAAAAAGCTAGCATCTTTTTCTATGTAAGGACCTACTCTAATAATTAAAGCTCAGGAACTGCAAATAAACAATATTTTGGGATGACCTTATTTGATCAAATGTTTGCACAGACAAATCATTAAAATTAAGAGTAGTATTTATGCATTAAGCTGTTTGCAATATTTTACAGCATGTTTTCTTGCATTTTTTACTGGAATGAACATGCTTTTGTCATAGAATCTATTTATTATTTTAATTGTTTTTCCTGGCAATATTAGCATTTCCTTCTTCTTTTTTTATGTAAGAGAGTCTCAGGTTTGGGGCATTACTGATCCTAGTCAATAGCAAACAATTAATTGAGGTATTGTTTATTTGCCTACATTAAAGTTTAATAAGAAACTGACAAGGCACCTTATGGATTTTTCTATTAAAATCAGCTTTAGTTCTCAAATATCAGATTTTGATAGAGATTCATTATCACAGAGCAAACATTTCATGACTATATATTTATAGTCAAAGTATGTAATTTTGTTTTTTCATGTATTGGTTTTATGAAAATTCTTAGTTTAGTAAATGTTGAGCAGCTTCAAGAAAATATTACAGTAATACTTTTAAAGTTTTTTTGTTCATAATATCCTGAAATAAAATTGAACAAAGCATTGCGTTTTAAAATATTGAATGATTTGATGTTTGTTTATTCGGTTTATTCTCATCTGCTTATATGAACAAATTTTATGAGAAATTTTTATTTCATTGTTGTTTTTTCTGAAGCAGTTGTTTGAAAGTCCAATTTTTTGTAGGTCTTGGTTTTTAAAAATGCAGTGTTTGTACATTTGCTCTGCTTTGTTGTACATGTAGTTTTAATTTAGTTTAGTTGATTTATCATTAACCATCAAACTAATTGCACCATATTTCTTTGTAATACAATGAGAAATTGTGAAACAATTTATATTTCCGGCTGGAAATATAACTAATCAAATGAGGGGATGGCAGTTACATGTAACTGCTCTCAAAAGGGGCATAACTCTTAAAGGCCATTTTGACATTTACAGATTTGTTTGAGATTTGTTATGCATCTAACCAATTATTAAAGATGATTTGGCTAAATTCAGAGTGTATGTGTCATTTCACTTTTTCTAATTAATTTTTGAATTTTAATGTGTATTTATTTGAATTTCTACACTCGTTCAGCAAATTATTTGATTGGATAAGAGTTATGCTACTTCCATGGAATTCATGCAAGAGTGTGTTTTCTTTTAAAATATTTTCTGTTTCAATGATATTGATCTTTTTGCAATATTTTTTCAAAAGAAAAGAATGTCACTCTTAGTTACATCTTGGATGTCTTTTTGGAAATGTATGATGTACTGGTACATGATATATATTTGCAATTTAATTTTTTTTGGGAGGTGTCTTTTTCAAATGATCATGTTGTGATTTACCCATTTTTTCTAGTTATAATTAAGCTTTTCCTCTTCCTCATGCTCTCATTTTTTGTTCCTTTTCTGAATAAAAAAAACATTAGTCAACATAATTTTACTAGTTTTTTTGGAAGTAGCTCAACAAAGATCTGATTTTATTTCCTTAACGATCACATTTTGTTTAGCCTGTCTATTTTCTGTAATTTTTTCAGATTTTAGACATTGTTCCTGAATTGCCTTGAATATTATTATCCAAGTAGCTGGATTTTGAAAATCATGATTCTTGGTGTAGAGATCAAGGGGCAAACATATTGAATCAGATAGAATTCAAAAATCATGTAGATCATCCTCATATCGTGAAATCACAAATTTTCATGGGGGTTACCCATGAATTCATGACCACCACGAAATGTAAAATATTAAAGTACTCATCAATTCTTCATTCAGGAACCAAGAGTTTTACTTAAACCATGAAAATTTCTGGCTATAGTACAAAGGGGATGAAAATGCAATCTAATTAAAATTAGATTTTGGATCCATTCGCATACTCGTCTAACAAAATGCCATAGGAGGTCACGTCAGAGGTCAAATTGTATCAACCAATCAAATTATTGCTGGCAAAATCATCGGTTATTTTTTGACTTAATTGAAGTGAATAAGTCTAGAGTTTTTCCAAATTTTACCTGATGTGACCCTCTATGGGAGGTTGTTAAATGTCAGTGTAGCGTCTGTCACTCCATATACGAGAGGAGCTAACATCTAATTTTAATTAAATTTATGAAAAAGGAGGGTGGGGAATAGGGGCAATGGATGGTTCATTGAGCTATACATGTATGTTTAGGAGCATGATAGAAAAAAAATATGGTCATGTTACTATGTAAGCATTGTCTGGTATAATTTAAATCAAAATTGTTCAAAGATAGGGTGTGAGATGTGCAATGAGGGGTCAGATTTACATAGGAATATATATATATGTAACAGAGACAATGTTGTGCCTCTGCTTGGAATTGACCACATGGCTTGGATTACCAGTGCTCTACCAACTGAGCTAATATGAGGATTATCAAACTATCCCAAGCTAGGGAAATAGTATCCTGGGATAGTGTACATTCTAAATTGTTGAAATCATGACCCCGGGATAAGGACCATGCTACAATATGGAATCAAAATTGTATATAGATTGTATAGGAAAATATAATTACTGGGCCAAAAAGCTGATATTTTGTCAAAGCAACTAGGATAGGTTAAATTGTTCAATGTTGAATCATGACTCCATGGTGGATGGGCAGGGCTGCAACAGGGAATTCATGTTTAACATTGAAATATTTTGGAAAAATCTTTTTAAAGATCCACCTGGCCAGAAAAGCTTAAACTTATTTGGAAGTTTCCTGACTCCTGTAGAATCTAATTTTTTCAAATCATGACCATAAGGGGGGGGGGGGGACTGCAACAGGGAATCAAAGTTTTACATAGAAATATCTAAGAAAAATCTTCTCAAGAACCAAGCTGAATATTATATGAGGGGAACTGAAGTTTTACATTGAAATATAAGGAAGAACTTAAAAAAAATCTTTTTCTCAGGAAGAACTGGGCCAGAAAAATTTAAACTTATGTGAAAGCATATTGAGATAGTGTATATTTTAAATTGGCCAAATTATGACTCGTTGGGTAGGATGGTGTCATAATAGGTATTACAAGGTGTAACAACCTGTTAAAGAACAACATGTTCAACGCTACCCAGGTGAGCAATATAGTCCATGGGGGCATAGGAATATATATGAAAAATAATTAAAAGTCGTACAGTTAGGGAAGCCACTAATGACCAAATTTATATTGAAGCATTCCCAGGTGGTGTAAATACAAATATGTTCAATTCATGACACCGTGGGTGGGGATGGTGGGGCCACAGAGTTACCTAAATGGTTTAGACTGTTTTATCGAGGGATTAATCATATAAAGTATAAAATTAAAACGAAAAAAGAATGGATTCCAGGAAGGGATTATATGTACATGTAAATATTAGTATATAGGTCCCCGGAGAAAGTTTCCGCTATGAGTTTATTATATTACCCCCCGCTTGGTATATAGTAAGCGGTATTTTTCGCCCGTCTGTAAGTACGTCCGTCCGTCTGTTACGTTTTGGGGTTACAATCTTTTATCTGCAACTCCTCTCATACCACTGAAGGAAATTTAATGAAACTTTCACAGAATCCTTATTACATATTGCCATTATTGTGCACCTCCTACAGAGCTGCCAACCCTTACGATTTTGGCGTAAGGCGTACGAAATCAGCGTCTAAAATACGCCTTACGATTTCTCTCTATATTCTTCCGATTTCAGTTTTTCTCGTTCAAAGTTTATAATACCGGTATTTTCATAGCTGACAGTCAATAGTTTCTACAATTCTAATATATTCATAATTCTTACAACGCTTGTTTTATCATCGTTTCGGTTTTAGAAGGCCGATCACATTAATGTCAATGTTTTAAAGTATAAACAAAATGGAAACATGCCCTAGATAACATGTCCATTTACAAAACATCTTCAGCGGCAGGGGACCTAGGTGGCCCCTAGAGCCCGCCTTACTATTTGTCATTTCAGAATGTTGGCAGCTCTGCTCCTATTTTACTTTTTGATCTGACATATAGGCCTATGTTTTGAATTTTCTGGAGCAAAACATGGAGTCTGCCATTATATTCATATGGGAGGCGGGGGTATCATTTAGTGAGCTCATTGCTCACAGTGCCTCTATTTCAAATATTGTAAGGCTTGCTGCGACAGGGAACAGGCGTACACATGCATTTATGCACAACACCCCTCCCCCCACCCACCCCATTTTGTTTGTCAAATGTATATTGAGACTTTCTTACGTTAAAACATAAATATATACGGAATTCTGCTAATCTTTTCTCTCGTTTCTAAGGAAGTACATGTACTAGATGTATATACTTTTGGCTATTTAATAAAATCTCATTCAGCATAACCATAGCAGTTTAAATAAATATGTTTCTTCATGAGATTTTTTTCTTATTCTTGGTAATTTTTTTTTATCTTCAGTATATTATTTTTCTGCAATGCGTCTAGAAAGCACAACAATCATATCAATAAGTTGATAACTATCCACAAACATCCGAAGTATATAGCGTACGACTTGTCGTGACCCGATTATTTGACCTATTTGCAGTGTTTACTTTTGGCATCTCAATAAACTGCGCAGTTAACAAAGACGCAGAGAAACCTGCAAAGCTTGTTCATCAGAATAGAACAACACAGTTAGAATAAACTACAAAGAAAATTATAGAAAGTGCCTGTACATCTGTCTGTCATCGTAAGTTTTTCCAGAGTGCTTGTTAAATAACGGGGTTTATAATCAAAAGTTGTCATTGTCTATATATAATTTACACGCCATTTTGATGTAAGGAGACTGGAAGGGTGATGTGCAGATTGTATGCGTGGTACAGTGGCAGAGTAATATAACCAGCAAAGATGGAACGACGCCGATATATCATTTTATAGTAATAAATAAAAAATCGAATCTTAAATTGACACTGATCCTGTTGTTTATTTGAAATAAATCACAGTGCAAGACTGTTAGTGTTATCAGGCCGTTATTCTGGTTGGGACCAATCGCCAAGTAGTCCGTTTGGGATATAATATCCCAAATGGGCTACGAATGTACAGTGCAAAAATTGTTTTTTTTAATGTTGGCAATGAATATAAATCTGCATCAGAACATTTAAAAAAGGAATAACTTTTATTAAGCAAGTTTTTCTGAGACCCTACCGTTTATTAGATTGATCCCCATAAAGTTAAGAAATTCCGAGGGAATGATCTCCAAAACAAATGACATACAGGAAAATTTGTCAACCAAGATTCCTTTTTAAGTGTTCTGATCACAGACACTTGTTTCTATAATATTTCCATTTCTAATTTTTTTCTCTGTGATAACTTTGAAAGTTTTTGGAGTATATTCTTGATAATTCTGCCGGCATGTAAATTAGGCAGGTCGATAGGTCAGCAGCTAAGGAGACCTAATACGCATGCAAATCTCATGCGCACCTGTCTCTGTGTCTGATGCTAAGGAAGCCAAATATGCATGTAAATCTCGTGCGACTGCCTTTGTGTTTGACACCAGTGGGGAGGACTGTTGAAATTGGCATGGAAGTCCTCGTGTAATTTAAATCGATTAGTCTACATTCTTAATGTCTAAGTATAAAATTTTAATTCACAATGAAATGGAAATATAAGGAATCACTGTTTAGTTTTGAGAGTATGCCAGGGACATCATCAATAGTGGAAAACATGGGATAATTTTAGCATAACGGGCTTTGCCCGTTATGCAAATTATCCCACGTTTCCCACTATTGTTGATGCCCTGGCATACTCTCAAAACTAGACAGTGATTCCTTATATAAATTCGTGACCCAAAGTATAATAATGAAGCATGGCATCTAACTCTGATTAATACAGAGTAACCCCTGTTCCTTAGAATCGCGCTCATTTATCCTTTCAGAGGAAATGCATGGATAAACTGTTTATACGTACCGGTATGTCTTCTACAATAATTAATCTACACAACTATATTTGACATTATTTTCTTTTTTCTCCATAATTAGCTTCAAAACTCTGCTTGCTGGGTGGAAAGTGAAATTCGTCCATAGAATGCTATGTTCTAGTCTCCCGCAAATAATTAGACCTCAAATTTGATTGGCTAAAGATCTGTTTCTAAAATTACATCAAAAAAACATCGTAGTGTTTTTATGAAAAATAAGACACTATGAAATTTTATTTACTCAATGCTATACTTCAAATCTGGAATTGAATTTTTAAGCCTATGCATTGTTTTATTTTTATCTTTGCCCTAGATTTGCACATACCGTTTTATGGTTTAGTTAAACTTTTCCACTCGTTGAGTTTTGACGCTGTTTACGGAGATTAAAGAAAATAAACACAAGCAAGCCATATATGGTTGTATACTGTGTAGATAAATTATCATAAATGTCATAGGTATAAACAGTTAGCAACTGCCTTTTCTCTGAAAGTGTAAATGAGTGTGATTCTAAGGGAAGGAGTAATTATACTTAATTATAATTGTAATTATACTCTCGCAAACAAAGCTTAAAGGGGGGGGGGGGGTATATTGGAATCGGCTTGTCGGTTTATCCGTCCGTCTGTAGACGAGATTTTGTCCAGACTTTTTCTCAGAAACTCTTATTATTTACCATGTGTAGGTGTGCACCTGGTATTTTCACCAAGATTAGATGATTTCTGTGCATTTTACAGGCATTTTTTTGTTTTTACTTATGTTGTTTTGTTTGGCTCATAACAAGAAAACTATTAGACTTACAATCATCAAACTTTGCGAATTTATGCATTTTGGCTAGAAGGTGTGTCATAACCTATTAAGGTCACCATGACCTTTAATTAAAGTGAAGTTTAAAAAAACCCTATTTTTTACAATTGAATTACACAATCCCAAAATTGTAAGAGTAGTGCATTATCCCTATTTAAAACATATTAAATAAAGAAAGTATTTCTTTATATACTTTACAGCAATCCATAACATATTATTTTATAAGACAAAATCTACCTCCCCCAAGGGTATAATTATCAAGCACTGGTCAAGGAGAATTTTGATAACAGAAAATTGCATGTCAAATTAGAGAGAAAATAATTAGTTTAGTGTAAGGAGTTAACTGGTAGAATCTCTCTCTGATCAAGCAGCTATCTGCCTCTGGAACTGGGCTAAGGAATCAGCCTTAAATAGTTTTAGTGACTAGCCTTACTTATTTAATGAATTTGAGAAAAAGCAACTTCAAACTAATTAGCCACTAAATTGATATTGTATAATAAACTATGAAATTGAAAAAAAAAAACTGAATTGATATTGTATGTTATAATTAAACCAACTATACTGTGTGTATGTTGGAAGGGGGGGTTTATTGGAATTAACATGCCCATTCTCCATATGAATTTCAGACTGAAACTTTTAGTCTGATATATTTATATTTCCAATGTCTTTGTCCGAGATAAAATTACCAATTGTAAATGTAATTGATTTCCACATGAATGTTTTGGCGCGGTTCCAAAAAAAATCACGTGCAGGGCGGGACAACACATAGGGAGAAGCAGGCATGAAGCCCGTGGATTGGCGGAATCAAAGCATGTAACTGTCAGATTTTTGAATTCATGAAGATGATCAATGGATTGGCTTGTGTGATAATTTTATGCATGAACGCCTTCGATGTTATGCAAATTATCACACAAGCCAATCCATTGATCACTTCATGAATTCGAAAAATAAGACAGTTATTCCTTAAATCAAATCCAAATGAATAAATTGCAAGTATTTAGAAAAAAATTACAAATCTAACAATCATGCAGGAACCTTATTCAAAATGATGTATCAAGATTACACAATTTTTTTCAGTATAAATCTTTGTAACAAAGTTATACAAAATCTTTGTTTTAGATTTAATTTCGGAATGAAACATGCAATTATGCATTTTGATTGCAATACAAAGGAGAAAGTTAAGATCCATTCATCTCTTGATAGTAATCTTAGTGGAAATGCATCCTGTCAAAGATTAAATAAGGAGTTCTACATAGGGAAGCTAGCTGTCTCAATCATTTCCGTTAGAGCATATATCTGATCAAGCAGTTTTTATAAGCTCACCTTAGCTGAAAGCTCAAGTGAGCTTATCTGATCACATTTTGTTTGGCGTCCGTCTAGCTGTCTGTCCGTCTGTCTGTAAACTTTTCACATTTTCGACTTCTTATCAAGAACCTCTGGGCCAATTTCAACCAAACTTGCCACAAAGTATCCTTGGGTGAAGGGGATTCAAGTTTGTCCAAATGAAGGGCCATGCCCTCATTCAAGGGGAGATAATTGGGAATTAATGAAAATTTGGTGGCATTTTAAAAATCTTCTTTTCAAGAACCACTGTGACAGGAAAGATGAAATTTATGGGGAAATATCTTCAGGTAGTGTAGATTCAAGTTTGTTCAAATCATTACGCCCGGGGGTAGGGCGGGGCCAAAATGGCTGACCAAACTTTTACATAGAAATATATAGGAAAATTCTTTAAAAATCTTCTTCTCAAGAATGATAAAGCCATAATTCATTATATTTATAAGGAAGCATGTTCAGGTAGTGTAGATTCAAATTTATTCAAATCATTACCCCCAGGGGTAGGGCGGGGCCAAAATGGCCGACCAAAGTTTTACATAGAAATATATAGGAAAATTCTTTAAAAATCTTCTTCTCAAGAATGACAAAGCCATAATTCATCATATTTATATGGAAGCATGTTCAGGGTAGTGTAGATTCAAGTTTGTTCAAATCATGACCCCCCGGGGTAGGGAGGGGCCAAAATGGCCGACCAAAGTTTTACATAGAAATATATTGGAAAATTCTATAAAAATCTTGTTCTCAAGAATGACAAAGCCATAATTGATCATATTTATATGGAAGCATGCTCAGGTAGTGTAGATTCAAGTTTGTTCAAATCATGACCCCCCGGGGTAGGGCGGGGCCAAAATGGTCGACCAAACTCTTCTATAGAAATATATAGGAAAATTCTTTAAAAATCATCTTCTCAAGAATGACAAAGCCATAATTCATCATATTTATATGGAAATGTTCAGGTAGTGTAGATTCAAGTTTGTTCAAATCATGACCCCCTGGGGGTAGGAAGGGGCCAAAATGGCCGACCAAAGTTTTATATTGAAATATATAGGAAAATTCTTTAAAAATCTACTTCTCAAGAATGACAAAGCCATAATTCATCATATTTATATGGAAGCATGCTCAGGTAGTTTAGATTCAAGTTTGTTCAAATCATGACCCCCAAGGGTAGGGCGGTGCCAAATTGGCCGACCAAAGTTGTACATAGAAATCTATAGGAAAATTCTTTAAAAATCTTCTTCTAAAAAATGACAAAGCCATAATTCATCATATTTATATGGAAACATGTTCAGGTAGTGTAGATTTAAGTTTTTTTCAAATCATGATCCCCTGGGGGTAGGGCGGGGCCAAAATGGCCAACCAAAATTTTACATATAAATAATAATTAATATATAGGAAAATTCTTTAGAAATGGATGTTTTGTAGATGGCAAAGAGAAAGAAAATCTGTACAAGACAGAGAAGGCTGAAAGACAAGCTGAGAAAAAGAGAAAAGAGGCAGAAGCCTGGGGGAATTCTGGTAGATGAAGTGTCAGTACCACTGGAGTCTGCTGTTCCTTGCGGAACAGTAGATGGAGTTGTTTCAGCTCCTCCCGGTAATTTTCCGGGGCTTGGTTCGATGGGGTATCCACCTAAAGAGGGAAAACCCCTGGCCAGGGTGCAGGCCTCACCTCGAGTGAAAATGCATTCACCTGCCCCGAGGTTGCCATCTCCTCGGGGAAGTCGTCTGTTTGTCCATAACGAGGGCAAGGCACCGTCCACTGACTCCCCACCGTGGGTTTGTGCTCCACCGAGGGCACCTGGATCGGACATAGTGCATATGTCTGGTCCAGCAGGACAGGCGCAGCTGGATACCTCCAGGGCGGAGGAGACCAGTAGAATATCAAAAGATGAGGGCACTTCTAACGAATATGAAAACGGAAATTGAAAGTAATATCAAAGGAAATCTGAATGATAAACCTGATATTGTAGAATGTATAAGCAAAGAAAGAGATATGTTTGAGACTGAAGAAAGTATGACTGATTTCATAGATGATACCGAGATCAGAGAGTCAAGTGATAAAACTGAAGATAAGGCTGGAATTAAAAATATCTTTGAAAGTTGGGTCGGTAATTTTAACAGCAGCTTTGAAAATGCATTCTAAAATTTAATAGAAAATTACATTTATAAATAAGAAAAGTACCTGTAAACAAAATTGCTAAGTGTCATACATATGCCGTTTAAAGCAAAATTCATGATTAATTCACAACTGTAATTTAGATGAACTTGTGAAATATCTCACGCCAGAGTACGTTTATATAAATCGAATATAAATATAAATCGAATGACGAAAGACAAGATTCTCAAATTCGCAAAGACTGGACATCCGAGTATATTTTTACAAACCTTCAATCATCCTTCAATCATCCTCCAGTGCTTATAGACAGTCAGTGTACTTCTTTGAGGGCTATGAGATTTACAGTGGTTCTAGAGCATTTTGCTTTGGAGTTAAGACGTAAGTAGCTATTTTCAAGTCGCAGGTTTAAATACTAATGAGGAACGTTGAGAACGGTCCTTCAAAAGGGACCATAAAAAACTTGTCCAGTGTCGCAGAAGATGCTGGCTCAAAAAGATCCCACTGCTTATTGGCAAAAAAGTGCGTACTACGTTTAAATTTTGGAGTAATGGGGAAATGTTCAAATGTCGTCCCAACAAATCTCAAAGGGATTAAAAGCAAAGGAACATAGATGATTATTTGATCAAAACTCAAATTAAATAAAATGCAGTGAAATTGAATGATGTGTTCATAAGGTGAACCCCTCATCTGCTCATGAGGCTGGCCTTTTCATGTATTACGTACCTGAAATTCAACAGACAGATTTGTTTGTTCGTTGTTTACCCTCCTTTCTGTAAATTTGTTCACTCACATGGAGACGCCAAGACACCCCCGAACCGATCTTAATTAGTCGTGGTATATTTTATTATCAAATGATCTTAATTAGTCATGGTAAATTAAGGGACCAATATACTATATATAGGTATATAGGTCCCTGGTATATTTTATTATCGAATTATTTCAAGAGTGAAGAATTCTAGTTAGCTAAAGGCATAAGACTGAGACATCGCCGTTGTTTTATAAAGAACTACTTCTCTATAATCACATCTGGACGCTATTTTGTTGCCATCAAATGCTTCAAAATTACAGTAGAACAATGTCGACCGTTCTGATAGAAAATTAAAAACTGATTTTGATGAAATTGTAGTTTATAAAACTTGGTTGACAAAAAAAAAAATTTTTTGAATCATATTATTTAAAAAATCTTTCCAGTCGGCGCGTTTTAGTTGGGTCGGTCGCGTTAGGGGAAACAAAGGTATTTTTTATTTTGGCCTAACAGAGAAATCAAGGGAACAAGCGAGAGTAACATTTTTAGGAAGTTGATTATGGGATGTTGGAATATAAAAGATGTATATGAACAAAGTGATCAGAATGAAAGTTGTAGTGTGCTGGATGAGGGAAATAATGATCCGAAAGGAAGAAGTCTGTCCACTGTATCTGTCCAGGGCTCTTTCCATCAAGCTGATCCTATGTTTGGTGACACTGCAGGAACTCAATGTGTAGCAAATTGTTTATCAGGTTTAGCTTATAATCTTCTGAAAAGTGCAAAATTATGGCAAACAGCTGATGTCAACAAAGTTTTAGTGAATGGAGATGAACTTTACACACACCTGCAGAACTGTTCTTCAATTACAAGTAGATATTTGTTAGTAGAAGAGTTACCACAGTATTTTGAATGCTACAACAATACATTTGACTTTACTGTGAAAGTCTCGGTACCCAGTTTAATTAGCTTGTCAGAGGAGGAGCCATGTTATGAAGATTTTAATGCTTATCCTCTTTATGAAGCTCTCCAGATGGCACTTACAGAAGCAGATGGATGTTTTGTGTGTTTCGGAGGAAATACCCTTTTAATTGGGAGAACTACTGATGAATTTTTTATATTTGATTCACATGCACGATGCGCTCGTGGATACCTTAGTGTAAGAGGAAAGAGTACAAGAATTTTGTTGAAGGATGTTCAGCACGTGTACTTTCATCTTAAGTCTCTGGCTCTCTCAATGGGATTTTTAAGAACTGTTGAATGTGAATTAACTGGTGTGTTGTGTTCACTGAAGCATTTTGCTATTGCAAAATTTGAGAAGGTTGAGGGTAATATAGAATTTTCAGAAGCATTCATAAATTCAAGACAAGGTATTATAATGTCAGATCAATCAAACGAAGAAAATCATAGATATTCAAGAGGATTAAAAGGATCAAAGCAGGACAGCTTATTGTCAGATCAGTCAGAGATATCAGAGACACATGAGGTTATTTTTATGGGTGAGGAAATCAAACAACACAATTTTATTCCTTTGTCTAAACAGAAACAGGGGCAGTTGAGCAAAGAGTTAGGATTGTCATATTTTGCTTCTAGATATGAAGAGGTAGCAGTGACTGTGAAAGGCATGGATATGCCTACCAAGTGTAAGGAAATAAAAGCAGATGGAAATTGTTTTTTCAGGGCAATATCATTCAGTCTGACAAACTCGGAGAACGATCACCAACTTGTACGAGAAGCTGTTTGTCAACATTTGTTGAAACATGAAACAAAATTTCAGCACTTGATGAGGTCTGAGGGATCTTTAAGGTCTTACTTGCTTTCCAGTAAAATGTCAGAAGATGGTGTATGGGCCACTGAATTGGAGATTCATGCCATGTCGCATCTGTTGAATGTTGACATTTATACTTATTCAGACAGGAAATGGATTTGTTTTAGTGGGGAAGTGCCGAATCCTGAAGTCGTTGATCAGAAGGAGGCCATTTATTTATACCACAGACAACAGAATCATTATGATGTTGTTTTATGTGTTTCAGCAATTCCATCAGAAAAGGAATCAGTCAGACAATCCAGGTCTTGCAAGAGAGAGTATAACCTGCGCAGAGGAAATCGACTTCGAATGAAAGTAAAGCGAGATACACTTGAATTGAAAGGACAATTAAATTCAAATGAAATTCGCAAAGACAAATTGAGGAAAAAGTACAGGGAAAATATGGATTTTCGGAATAAAATTATTGAACAAAGGAGAGAAATGTACTCAGATGCAGACTTCAAGTTAAAAGTACAAGTGAGGAACAGAGACCGATATCGTGCTTTAGATTCAGAACACAGAGAAGAAGTTAAAAGGGCAAGTAGAAGAAGAAGTAAACAAAATTACACTGACTTCAATCACAGTGATGAAAAGAAGAGGAAAAATGTAAGGAGATACAAGTTTGATATCCAGCACAGAGAACAGGTGAAAGAAAAAAACAGGGGAAAGTACTGGGCAGACTGTGAATATCAGGAAAATATGAAGAAAGCAAGTAGTGAGAAGTACAAGACGGATCTGACACATCAAGAAAATTTGAAGAAAGCCAGTACTGAGAAGTACAGAGCAGATCTGAAACATCAGGAAAATGTTAAGAAGTACAGTATGAAGAAGTACAAGACAGATCTGAGACATAAGGAAAATGTTAAGAAGGCCAGTACAGAGAAGTACAAGACAAACATAAAACACCAGCAACAAGTTAAGAAAAGAAGCATTGAAAAGTATAAAATGGATTTCGAACACAAGACTAAAGTAAAACAGGGGGCCTTGAAAAAGTACAAAGAAGATAAAACTTACAGGATGAAAAATAAAGCTGCTCATGTTCAAAGATATAGTTCAAATGAATCTTTTAAAGCAAGTAAGCAAGAAAGAGTTGCGATGAGGTATCGGACTGATACTAAAGTTCAATTAGAAGTGAAGAAACGTAGTAAGGATAGTTATTATTCATCTTCAGATGTAAAAAAGAAGAAAAAAGAGAAAGTAAGACAAGAAAGAAGACTGAAGCAGAAGAACTTGGAGCAGGAAGAGGAAGTTATCAGATTGTTTAAGGAAAATGCTAAAGAAGGCCCAGATTATGCTTGTACTTGCTGTCATAGGCTATTGTTCAAAAATCAAGTTCAAGCTTGTGAACATCTTATGTATGAGAAAAGTGAATCAGCAAGAACTATTTCTGACATCTGTTTGTTAGATAAGTATTTGCATGAGTGTTCTGAATCTTGTCCAGAAGCATGTACCAAATCATCATTATGGATTTGTTACACTTGTCACAGGAAAATAATGAGTGGCAAAGCACCAGCTGAGGCTGCAGTTAACGGTTTGATTCTGGAAGATATTCCACCAGAACTGACTCGGTTAAACAGTTTGGAGCAGCATTTAATTGCAATGCACATACCATTTATGAAGGTTATGGCTCTTCCCCATGGTGGGCAAAAAAATGTTCATGGACCTGTGATTTGTGTGCCTGCAGATATGAAAAAGACCATCAGTTTACCAAGGAATGAAGATGAGAACTTGTTGCTACGTGTGAAATTAAAAAGGAAATTGAATTACAAAGGTTACTTTGAATATCAATTTGTTAATACAAACCATGTCATGTCAGCCTTATCATACTTAAAAGAAAAGAATCAGTGGTACAAGGATTTAAAAATCAAATCGTCCTTGACAGAAGATTTGGAAAATCATGAAGAAATGACAGAAGATACTAATGATAATGGGGAAATTGATGAAGAAATGGTTGCATATGATACATGTTTACAACCTGTTGATGTTGCACAGGAAGTTTTAGACCATTATTTTGATGATGTGTACAACATAGCACCAAGTGAAGGAAGAAATCCTGTTCGAATATTACAGGAACCTGGCAATGAAGCTAAGGCATTTCCATGTCATTTCCCAAGTGGTCGTTTCTCCTGGAATGAGGAAAGATCAGAAAAATTATCACTCTCCAGGTATTTCAATAATAGGCTAATGAATGCAGATGACAGGTTTGCAAAGGACACCAATTACATTTTTTTCAGCCAGTACATGTCTGAATTAAATCAAGTGATTGAAAAAACCCAAATTTCACTTAGGAAATCACTATCAAAATGTACCAGTGGAAAACCTATTACGATAAATATGCTGCAAGACCCAACAACTCTCTCTAGTTTGTTGAGGAATGATGATGCCTTAAGATTTATGCAGCCAATAAGGGGAACTCCAGCTTATTGGTCAAGTACTCAAAAAGACATTTTTGCCATGCTGCGACAATTAGGAATCCCAACTTGGTTTTGTTCGTTTTCTGCAGCGGAGTACAGATGGAATGATGCTGTTAAAGCTATATTGCAACAGCAGAATGATAACAGAGAACCTGATGAGATGGAGTGGTCAGAGAAAAATGAAGTTTTAAGATGCAATCCAGTCACGGTGGCTAGAATGTTTGAACACAGATTTCAAATATTTCACAAGGAGGTCATTCTTTCCCCAGCAAAACCAATTGGAAAAGTGTTAGACTTTTTTCAAAGAGTTGAGTTTCAGCAGAGGGGATCACCCCATATGCATTGTTTATTTTGGGTTGAAAGTGCACCTAATATTGAATCCGATGGAGAAGAAGCTGTGTGTGACTTCATTGACAGATATGTGACATGTGCTGTACCTTCAGATAATGATGACCCAGAATTAAGAAGAAGTGTATTAGAGGTACAGCAACACAGCAAGAAACATTCAAAATCTTGTAAAAAGAAGGGTACAGAGTGTAGGTTTAATTTCCCGAGGCCACCCTCTCAAAAGACCTTTATTACAAGCACTCAAGAACAAGAAAACTCAGAGGAGTGTGGAAAAGAAACAAATATAAACAAAAGTTATGCAAAAGAGATATTACTAAGTGTTTGGGATAAGGTACAGAACGAAGGTGAAAGATTCAAAACAGCAGAAGAATTATTTGATGATCTATCACTAACACAGGAACTGTACGAAGATGCCTACAACATGTTATCGACAAAACGATCAGTTGTACTTGAACGCTGCCCGAATGAGGTGTGGACGAACCAATATAACAGATGCCTGTTGAAGTCGTGGGATGCTAATATGGACATACAGTTTGTTCTGGACCCGTTCAGCTGTATTGTTTATATAATATCCTATATATCAAAGTCAGAAAGGGAAATGGGTATGTTACTCAAACAAACAAAGTTGGAGGCTGAAGAGGGAAATTCTGATGCCAGACAGACGATGAAGAAAATTGGTTCAGCTTACTTGCATCACAGAGAAGTAAGTGCACAAGAAGCTGTGTACAGAGTATGTAACTTAAAGATGAAAGAATGCTCTAGGAAAGTTGTGTTTGTGCCTGTAGGCGACAACCCGGTTCGCTTAAGTAAACCGCTATCAGTGCTTAAGAAGAAAGCATCAAAGGATGAAGAGATAAGTGTTGAGGAAGAAGATGAGGAGGATGAAGTTTGGATGACAAACATTATTGAACGTTACATGAACCGACCGGATAAACCAATTTTCCATGAAATGTGCCTCGCCGAATTTTGTTCAGAATTTAGAGTGCTTGCGAAGTCTCAAGTTCCTAAGAAAAAAAATGAAAATGTGTTTGAATTACAGAATGGAAAGGGTTATGTGCAACGAAGAACAAGAACACAGCCTGCTGTTGTGAGATATCCCAGGTTCAATGTTGAGAAAATGCCAGAGAAATATCATCAGTCTCTCTTGCAACTTTTCCTTCCCTATTGGACAGAGGCGCAGTTGAAACCACCAGGATTTGAATTATATGTGGATTTTTATGAGACTGGTTATGTGAAAATTTCTGGCAGAAAAAGAAATGAATCCGTGAAATCAGTTGTGGATTTCAATCATTCACGTTATGCAAAAAATGAAGATCTTATTGAAAATGCTCAGGAGGCATATGAGATGAATGGTGAACCAGAGGATGCATGGTCACGAATATGCCCAGAGACAGAGGTTCTTAGAAGGGAGGGTATAGCACAGAGAAAGGAGAGTACAATGCTACAGGAGGAAAATATAGATATCATACCGGATATCGAAAATGAGACACATAATGCGGATGTCATGTATCATGTTCACCAAAATACAGTTTCAAGAGAGGAAATGCAATCTGTTCTTCAAAATTTGAATGAAACACAGAGTGAAATATTTTACTTGGTGCGCGAGTGGTGTTTAGGTAAGATTGCAGGGGAAAAAGCTGAACCCCTACATTTATTCATTACTGGAGGTGCAGGAACTGGTAAAAGTCATCTCATAAAAGCCATTCATTATGAAGCATCACGTTTGCTTTCACGAATAATGACTGAACCAGATAGTGTATCCGTGCTTCTCGCAGCGTTCACAGGAACAGCGGCTTTCAACATTGGCGGAAATACACTTCACCACTTATTTTCATTAACAAAGTATCTTCCCCTCCCTTATGAACCACTTGGAGAACAAAGTCTCAGTGAATTGAGAGTAAAGATAGGAGATCTTCAGATCCTAATCATTGATGAGATATCAATGGTATATAAAAGGCTACTTTACTACATACATGAGAGGCTGGTGCAGATTAAGAAGTGCAAAGAGCCATTTGGAGGGGTTTGTGTTATTGCTGTTGGGGACTTTTACCAGCTTCCTCCCGTTAAGCAGCGGAAAGATGAGAGACTTTACAAAGAAAATATGAGTTATCCCATGGACTACTGGCATGAGTTATTTAAGGTCATTGAATTAAAAGGGATAATGAGACAAAAAGAAGATTTGTCTTTTGCTGAGGTTCTTAATTCTCTACGTGTAAGAGAGAGAGATGAACCGTTGACACAGCCGCAAAAAGCTATGTTAGAAGACTGTATCAGAGAAGGCCCAGAGGACGTTCTTCATGTTTTTTCTACTAATGAAGAAGTTAACACATTCAATTTGTCAATGCTGAAGAAATCCTGTGAAGATTTACTGGAAATTGAGGCCCAAGATTACAAAAAGGACAAGACATCGGGAAAACTGATACCGAAAAACAAGCCCATGACACAAACAAAAAGTGATGGTCTTCCAAGTTCGCTCTTATTGTCAGTCCATGCAAGGGTAATGCTAACAAGAAATTGCAATGTGGAGGATGGTCTCGTTAATGGAGTAATGGGGCATATTTGTCAGTTTTCTTTGGTAGAAAACAGTGATAGAGTTGTAAGAGCTATAGGAGTTATTTTTGATAATAAGGAAGTTGGGAAGAAGTCAGGGCAAAAGACAAGGGATGGGAATCTAGTGTTCATAGAAAGAGTACAGGAAGAGATGAAGGAAAAGGCAAGTACAGTGGTAAGACACCAATTTCCAATTCGGTTGTCATGGGCATGCACGGCTCATAAGGTGCAAGGGATGACCACTAAGAAAGCTGTAGTGAATTTAGATAAAGTTTTTGCCCCAGGTCAAGCATACGTTGCATTGTCAAGGGTTACATCAAAGACCGGCTTATTTATCGATACAGGCGATTCATCTCGATTACAGAAAAATATCTATGCTGATCCAGAGGTAAAGTCAGCATTAAATGAAATGCCGAAAGTTACTTTTAGTGACACTTCACAAGCTTTACTCTCTGGTGGAAAGAAAGTAGTTCTGCATAACACACAGAGCTTGGACAGTCATTTTAAAGACCTACAAAATGATGCAAGGTTGAAAAAGGCTGAAATCATATTCTTAACGGAGACATGGTTAAGATCTAGGGAAAACACAGAAAAATATGCACTGGAAGGGTTTCGGTTTCATCATCTACCTAGAAGGGAAGCGTATGAGGAAAGCATTGTGTCAAATCAAAGTTTATGCATGTCAAAGGGTGGAGGTGTTGGGCTGTACTTAAAACATGGGAAGGATTACAATACTGTTTTAATGACCCATATGAATATTGAAGGAATAGCAGTGAAAATAATCGAGGAAGATATTTTGTTGCTGTGTGTATATCGCCCATGCAAGGAAAAAATGACTTCATTCCTGCACAATCTTCAGAATGTTCTGGACTACTTGAAAACAAATGACCACAAAAGTATCATCATGGGTGATTTCAATGACGATGCAAAAGTCAATGGCCCAATTCAAAGGTTTATGAGAAATCAAAATTTCAGACAACTTGTATCCTTTAGCACAACAGAAGGGGGAACAATACTGGATCACATCTATGTTTCCAATTTAAGACGGATTGAGGTTCTTCGATTATCCACATATTACAGTTATCATGATGCTATACTTCTAAAATTCTTAGACTTTTAAAGGAACACAATGTTTAGAAGTCAGACAGAACGTAACAAACTAGCCTTTGTTCACACACCAACGAGAGACGTTTGTGTCCACTGATAATGGTTTATTGACTGTTTTATAATGAAATTTTATCATGTTTGTAGTTTTTTTAGTCCTTAGCTGTAGTCATTGGAAAAGGTTTAGAACAAAGCATGAAATTATTGTACAAAATCATCAATCATCAAAAAAGTCATAAAAATCTTGATTCACCTGTATAGTTTAAGATTGTAAATATCCTCGTATATATATGTGAAATAAGAAACATTTTATATAATACATAGTTTTAGTGATCCTTAAGAAAACCACAATAGCAGTTAAAGAATACATGTATATGTATTTCTGTTCATTTTCTTTTCAAGTGTGATTTTATTGCCCAAGATGAATTTTAAATCATAATTATTTGTATAATAGAAGAAAAAGAAATTTCATATCAAAAGAAAATGCTAGAATATGGTATTGTGTAAATCAAGAATTGATAATAATGATGCAAATGTACTGTGCCGGCTGGAATTCTTGATTTAGAGTACATTTAAACCTTCAAAATAGATGGATTTAATAATTAGCTGGTTTTGAAAATAAGCCACCAATTTCTTGCATTGAAATTACTCAAATATAAGCCTGTTTTGAAAATAAGCCAGTCATTACAATGCCATTTAGGAAAGATGTTAAACTAAAAAATGTTTCTTTTTTTAAAGCTTGACCCTAAGCTTAAATTATCTATTTTAACTTTTTCCTTGCAGTAAGAAAACGTCTATAGCAGTCCTTATTGCTTAAAAGGAATTAAAGACTCAATGTTTTAAAAATATACTGGATAATTAAATACTTGAACAATGATATATCTTTTACATAATGTACTTGCATATTTTTTTTTTGTAGATAATAAGCCGCGAGAAACGGTGGAACAAGTAGTTCTTTTACTATATATCAATTATGATTTATTGTATTGGTAATTAGTTGTGTTTTCACTATTGATGAAATGTTCTGATTGATTTACCCTTTTTTTGTACTGATAATAAGCCGCGATTAGAAAAATAGACGGTTGTGAAGTGGATATATATGGTTATGTGATCTGGTACTTGAAATAAAATGTGTATATAAATACTTCCTGAATATGCAGCTAACATAAATTGTAAAATTAATAAAGTTCAATTCCCTGATATCCCCGAGACTCACTTTACGTTTTCAGTGGTATATAATCCATTGATATTTTAGTATTTTTCCTGTCGATATACGCACTGGAATGATTTCAGTTGATTATCATCAATCTTTTAGTTTTATCCCATTCAGGCCCTTGCAATAAATTTTCGCAAACTTGGTATTCAAATTATTTGAATTTCGAGTCCGAGCGTAATAGCTACTATATGTTTTGCCATTGTTTTCCAACATTCATAACTCGATCATGTTGTGAACAATAAAGGAAAGCAATGATTTCAAAGATCTCTGCATGTTTTACTAGAATTGTTTATGTGGAGATGATGTGTTATTCAGGGCAAGAGTTTGATGTTAGCATGGATTGCATGGAAAATTTGTATTAATTAAGTAAAGTCAAGAATGAATTTCACTGTTCAAAAATTACGTAGAAATCAGAGATATCCCTTACACTTAAAAACTTAATTTTATGAGCTATTCTTTAGGGTTTTGAATTTTAAAACTCTTAATGCTACAAACAAGGTCTTAATCATTTTGACTTTCTTAGATTAAGCCTTGAACTGAATATTCGTTAAAGCTTGAGAAAAACCGTATACAATTATACAATGAAGGCTATTGGAATGAAAAAAAAAATTCATTATGACAGTGCATGGAGAATTAAGAACAAGATTAGCATTTATAATTTCTGTGGCATTTTGATTACAGATATGTCAATTATATTGATGTAAATAGTAGAATACATACTTTCATGACATCTTTAGTGCATGTTAGAAATAGAGTTAGAATATTAAAGAATATATATATCCTGCTCAAAATCCTTCTTCCACCTCCCCGTGGTGAGCAGGGGGCAACGGACTATGTCCGGCGAACGGAAGAGGTAAAAAATAAAGTTTTTATATGTGTTATGTTCTTATTGATTTATCGATATTTATCACTTCAGATTACAGAGGGTTTATCAATTTCATTAGCTGAATAAATTAGCTGAAAGAGTTTTAAATAATGTAAGTCACAAATTTTTCTGAATGCATGTATTTTTTTCTACAAACGAATATATAACTACATACATGTACGAGGACAGCTTTGTGTGCAATTTCCCACAAGTGGTTCAGTGAACACGTTTCGATATATAATATATTTTAATAGCAAATTTGTGCTCTATATTTTGGTTTTTGATATCTGCAGCTATTAAAGTAATCATTTCAAAATAGATAAAACGGCGATATCTCCATACCATTTTAAAACTCCCATGCTTTCTTTTTGATTCCGAAAAATTTATATAAGAAATATTTCAACTCCTTAATGGGGAAATTAATCAAAAAATGAAAGATCGCATAATGTTTTGACCATTAATTTAAATATCGTTTCTACAACATTACTAATGAAGAACTTTTCAACTTTCGAGATATAAATGTATGGTTTAAGATTTACCATTCTGGTCCCATGTGACCCCTATTCATAAAACATATAGTATGACAAATAGCATATGAACATGTATTATGATTTTTATGTCGTTTGAACCATACAACCTAAAAATCATAATATATAGTTGTAGATTGTTGAAATAAACATTTTTGCTTCAGAAATGTAAAACAATATATTAACTGATAGTCCGATTTTTGATGAGATGAGATAAGATTTTGATTGAGATTTTCATTCTAAAATAATGATTTTTCCATAATCTGTAAAAAGACATTGAACATTAAAGACTCTAATAAATCGACTTTTGGCCCTTCACGGCCCCTAATATCGGAGATTACCATTTTTTTTTCCTCGTCTTTTTTAAGCTCTTATGATTTTGAACACTTTTTGTTCAACAACTATTGAGAGATTCTTTTTCGTTCTCGAGTTATTCGCAAAAGAAATATTTAGGGGCCAACCCTTCAACTCCCTAATGGGGTCGTTTAGCGAAAAATGAAAGGTTGCACATTGTTCAGAACATGATTCTGAACATCTTTTGTTCAATATTACTTATCAAAATATTTCTCACTTTCGAGATATAAAGCGTCAAAGATTAAGCATTCTAGCCCCTTGTGGTCCTTAATTATGTACCATACGACATAAAAATCATGAAATGTCGTTGTAAATGGTTGAGATAAACATCTTTGCTTCAGAAATGTATTGCAAAATATCAACTGCTAAAGAGATCGATTGAAGACTTATGGCCCCTCCTGGCCCCTAATTTTAGGGATCAGCCCCTTTTTCTTGATTTCATCTTAAAGCTCCTTTGATTTTGAACACTTTTTGTTCAACAACTATTCAGAGATTCTTTTTCGTTCTCGAGTTATTTGCAAAAGAAATGTTTAGGGGCCAAATCTTCAACCCCCTAATGGGGTCGTTTAGTGAAAAATGAAAGGTTGCACATTGTTCAGAACATTATTCTGAACATCTTTTGTTCAATATTACTTATCAAAATATTTCTCACTTTCGAGATACAAAGCGTCAAAGATTTAGCATTCTAGCCCCTTGTGGCCCTTAATTATGTACCATACGACATAAAAAGCATGACATATAATTGTAAATGGTTGAGATAAACATCTTTGCTTCAGAAATGTATTGCAAAATATCAACTGCTAAAGAGTTATCGATTGAAGACTTTTGGCCCCTCCTGGCCCCTAATTTTAGGGATCAGCTCCTTTTTCTTGATATCATCTTAAAGCTCCTTTGATTTTGAACACTTTTTGTTCAACAACTATTCAGAGATTCTTTTTCGTTTTCGAGTTATTCGTAAAAGAAATATTTAGGGGCCAACCCTTCAACTCCCTAATGGGGTCGTTTAGCGAAAAATGAAAGAATGCTCATTGTTCAGAACATGATTCTGAACATCTTTTGTTCAATATTACTTATCAAAATATTTCTCACCTTCGAGATATAAAGCGTCAAAGATTAAGCATTCTGGCCCCCTGTGGCCCCTAATTATGTACTATACGACATAAAAATCTTGATATATCGTTGTAAATGGTTAAGATAAACATCTTTTCTTCACTAATGTATTACAAAATATTAACTGCTAAAGAGTTATCGATTGAAGACTTTTGGCCCCTCTTGGCCCCTAATTTGAGTGCCCAGCCCCTTTTTCTTGATTTCATCTTTAAGCTTTGAAGATTTTGAACACTTTTTGTTCAATAACTATTCAGAGATTCTTTTTCGTTTTCGAGTTATTCGTAAAAGAAATATTTAGGGGCCAACCCTTCAACTCCCTAATGGGGACGTTTAGCGAAAAATGAAAGACAACATAGTGTTTAGAACATGATTTCGAACATTTTTTGTTCAATATTACTAATCAAAATATTTCTCATTTCCGAGATATAAAGTGCCAAAGATTTAGTATTCTGGCCCCTTGTGGTCCCTAAATATGTACCATACGACATTAAAATTTTAATATATAGTTGTACATTGTTGAGATGAACATTTTTGCTTCAGTAATGTATTACAAAATATTGACTGCTAAAGGGTTATAAATTGAAGACTATTGGCCCCTTCCAGACCCTAATTTGATGAGTCAGCACTTTTTCCTTGGTATCATATTAAAGATCTTATAATTTTGCACAAATGTTGTTCATTATGTCTTAACAAAATGATTATACTTTTAAAGATATGATGCAAAATGTCTCAAAAAATGACTCAAGATTCGTATTCTAAATTTTGACCCCTACCGAGCTTCCATACTAGGCATTTCCGGAAAATATCCTGACCCAGGTGCAACATGGCAACATGTCCTCTATCATCCCTGAAAATTTCAGCTTTCTAGCTTCAGCCGTTCTTGAGTAGCATGACAGACACGGAGGTCCACTAAATTTTGATCAAAGGGCGATAACTCTCGACTGAAAGGAAATTTCCTTAAAAGGACTTGCCGGAATTAACTTCAGATGACAACGCATCAACCGTGAAAATTTGGATAAAATCGATCGAGCCATCTCCGAGAAATCCTCTGCACAAATTTTGTAAGAAGAAAAAAGAATAAAAATAATAATAATAAAGGGGAAAAAGAAACCGAAGAATAATAGAAGGGTCTTCCGCTGAAGACGGAAGACCCTAATAATAACTAGAGCCGAGCTCGTTGCAAAGCAACGAGTAGGTCTTCCGTTGGAGCTGTGGACAGGAGGTACAGACCTTGGGTCAAGGTCACTGCACTTTCTTATGTCAACAACCTGTCTTCCCAGCATGAGCCTCCGGTAAATTTTAATTACAAGGTTATGCTTAAACATTTTTTTTTCTTTGTCAGTGACCTTGATTTGCCAGAAAGACATTTGATCAGGGTCATGACAAAACCTCCAATCATAAGTAATCTATTTTCAAGTAAGAGCCTCCAATGATTTTCATTTACTAATTCATAGCAAAGTAATGAAAATATTTCTTCTGTAGTGACATTGATCTTAACAGAGTAACCTTGGCTCTGTGTCAAGACAAACAACTTTTAGTGATTTGAAGTTCATGATCCTGACAGGAATTTTACAACTTTTCTGTCATTGGTCGATGAAGATGTTTGAAATTTGCATTATCTCGCACCATTTTGTCACAGGTCAGAAAAACAACATTGAGGTATTTTAAAACATCACCGGATATTAATATTCAAACAACATGGTGTTTCTATTTATGAAAGATAGACAGGGTTGAAAGTCCCTTCCATAAAACGTATTTTAGGTAATAGCTTTACTTTCAATAAAATTAAACTCAAAAGTCCACAAATAAAATATCTTTCATTTATTTCAAAGTTTGGGTAAAGGGGTGAGGAGCATGGGGTTGTCATGATGTATATGTAATACATTTGAGGTTATTATCCTGTTAGACAGGAAGACCTGTGGAGTTGTGATTTGCTGATCATGATCTAAAACACGTTGACAAATCGAAACCACATTGTTTTATACATGTTATTCAATCAATTCATTCATAATTATTTTCCTTTAAGGAGGAATGCATGAATAAAGGATTAAAGAAAATTCCCGATGCACAATAGCATCCGTGCATGGACTTCATTTTAGTACTACATAATGATATTGTGCTTGAAGTTGAACAAAATCATCAAATAAATTAAATTTAAATAGGAAAGGGAGATTATGTTTAAAGAATAAAAATTAGACAATACTTGATACAGGGACTCGCTGGTAAAAACTTGAATGTACTTGAATAAAATGCCTCTCACTCGCTCTCTTGTACGCATATTTCTTAAACCAAGGAAAGTTATTTGCGCTAGATATAAGTTCATCATTTTAAAGAAAATACTGAGTTATATACGGTAAACGATACAAATGGTTTGACTTTGGTGCCGGTTATGATTTTAACATTTTTTAAAATTTAGGTTGTAAAAGCATGTAATTACATGATAAGTCTGTAATATTCAGATAAGATTGTTACCCCGGTATATAAGTTCTTAAATTTTCGAATCTGGACATATGCGGGTTTATTACTACTTGAATGTACATTGTATAACCTGCTAGTGATATTTAATCACGGAACAAAATTACAATGTTAGCACACTATACTAATCATTTATACGGGTTTTGAATAAACAAATTATGTTGATTGAAATGCAGGAGGGGTGGGAGGCGGCATCAGAAAATTGTAAACATGTTTACCGCGAAAAATAAATATGGAGACTGGCGTTATCTTTCACGCATGTGCAATGGTGATACACCAGAATCAAGGGGCCTCCCACAGGGAGAGGCTTCCCAGGGAAATAATAAGATAACGATACAAGAACTATCAGTATCCATAAATGTTTTTATGGGATAAAAATGCTTTTATGGATACCTGATATGGCGGTGCTCTGTTTGACACAAATGAAAACGCAGTGTTGCAATTTGAATGGTCATTTATTAACAAGAGGCCCACGGGCCTTATAGGTCACCTGAGTATTGTGCAACAACTTTCAAACAATTAAATTTGGTTCGTGTCTTTAACCAGAGGCCATGAAATTCACGATTCACAACTTTGAAAGAGGCACCATTGCTTATCATAATTAAAGACTTAGCATGCTTACTCTATTTGTAATACGTAATATCCAGAGGAAGATCAGAGTAACATAAGAGAAAATGCACTTCCACTTTATAACCAGTTGTGCACCTCATCCCAAAGGAACCACTGAACCTGGGGCCACATATTTCAAAATTGTGCAAATTTTATCATAAAATGGTTGATTAATACCAAAGAGCAGATTTCAAAGCATTAATTTATTTTCAGACTTTGTACGCCACCCCCTCACCCCCAACCCAAGGGGGGGGGGGCATAAAAAAAAACAATTTTGCTAGATGCAACTTTCTTCATCATAAATATATATACTTGGATCATTGGCATAAAACCCAGGAGCAAAGGAAAGATTTTCAAAGAATAAATGCATTTTCACTATAAAACCAATAGAGCCCCGCCCTAACACCAGAACCCCTGACCCTGGGGTCATAAAATTCACAATTTTGGAAGAGGCACTCTTGCTCATCATAACTATGTGCTTGGATAGTTTATTTAATACCCAGGAGCAGAGAAGAAGATTTTCAAAGAATTAATGCATTTTCACTATATAATCAATAGGGCCCCACCCTAACACAAGAACCCCTGACCCTGGGGCCACAAAATTCACAATTCTGAAAAAGGCACTCTTGATCAACATAACTATGTACTTAGTTAGTTTATTTAATACCCAAAAGTAGAGAAGAAGATTTTCAAAGAATAAATGCATTTTCACTATATAATCAATAGGGCCCCACCCTAACACCAGAACCCCTGACCCTGGGGCCACAAAATTCACAATTTTGGAAGAGGCACTCTTGCTCATCATATCTATGTACTTAGTTAGTTTACTTAATACCCAGAAGTAGACAAGAAGATTTTCAAAGAATAAATGCATTTTCACTATATAACCAATAGAGCCCCGCCCTAACACCAAAACCCCTGACCCTGGGGTCATAAAATTCACAATTTTGGTAGAAGCACTCATTCTTATCATAACTATGTGCTTGCTTAGTTTATTTAATACCCAGGAGCAGAGAAGAAGATTTTCAAAGAATTAATGCATTTTCACTATATAATCTATATAGCCCCGCCCTAGCACTAGAACCCCTGACCCTGGGGCCATGAATTTCACAATTTTGGTAGAGGACTCAATGCTCATTACATTCATGCCATCAGTTTGCCTGCTTGATGTCCAGGAGTAAAGAAGAAGATTTTTAAAGATTGCAATAATTTTAGTGGTTTTGGCCCCACCCCTCAGGCCCCAGGGGGGCGGGGACCATAAAATTCACAATTTTTGTTCCCCTTTACCCATAGATGCTGTATACCAAATTTGGTTGAAATTGGTTCAGCGGTTTCAGAGAAGAAGCTGAAAATGTTCAATTGTTAACACACGACGCACGACACACGACGACGGACGAAAACGGATAGCAATAGGTCACCTGAGTTACTCAGGTGACCTAATAAATAAAAGACAAAGCAAACAACATGTTTACCGCGAAAAATAAATATGGAGACTGACGTTATCTTTCACGCATGTGCAATGGTGATACACCAGAATCAAGGGGCCTCCCACAGGGAGAGGCTTCCCAGGGAAATAATAAGATAACGATACAAGAACTATCAGTATCCATAAATGTTTTTATGGGATAAAAATGCTTTTAAAATCATTATTTCTTGCACTTAACTATAAAACTTGTAGTATAAATTCATAGACAGTGTGCAGCACAGAAGTCACTTATGAAGTTTTCACGTGCCGGTGTTACTTATCGATGTTTAGTCCATTTCATTGAGTATAATTCTATCCTTACGATTCGGAAGATTTTCTTTAAAAGTGTAAAATTGGTAAAGCCATGGTTAATATCTGTGATGAAAAAAAATGTGTTTCGGAAAACTTGTGTTGAAAACGGATTTATTTGCGTATGAAAAGAACAAAGCTTGTGCATTTTAATAAATACTGGTTGAAGTAAAGTAACTTCAGATCGCAAGTCCTTGCGCTATGAATCGTCAAATTACACACATGACACATGGAGCTAACGAATATTGAAGAATTGAAGACTGATTAATGTACATGTAAAATAAATGCCCTAGCGTTTTGTACTAAAGTCAAACCTAAAACATTTTAAAATATTTTTTGAAAGATTTAATTTACTTAGAGAAAATAATATTTTCTTTCTGTTGTAGAATGATTTGTGAATATATACCAATTATTTTGCCTATGACTGCGGGGTCAATGGTTCACCACGGTGTGTCGCTTTAGAATTTCTCGGCCGTGTGTAATCAAAAGATAGATTACGTAATGCCAAACACACTTAGAATCTGTGTTCTAGGTGAAAATGAGAATCGCGCAGTAAATAATTGTGTATTATTTGACTCTTAAAATTTTTTTTTTTAAATGAAATTCGGGCGTTTATTATTTCCGTTCAAATTGCTTGTGTTTTTATTCAAACGAATAAAAGATACTCGTACATTTTTTTTCTATAACTCTTTCTCTTGGAAAGATCTTTATTAATCATGTTAATAAAAGAAAAATGATACCATCAAATACCCTGAACGGGAAACAAAGAACACGTTCAAAACCAAATTTAAAAAAGAGATATGATACAACGTGGTAAAATATTTCTTACGGCAAGTTTATATCAATTATACTCAAAAAGAGTTCTTCAATATCAAAATGAGAACGGATCCTTGTTTATACGGTGAATACGGATCTAGCTTTCTTTCCTACCATACATAAGACACGAACAAAATAATATTTTTATGGGACAGAGATAGTATAAAAAGGAACAATTTTATCAAGAATGAATTTAATCATTCTGCATGTTCTGTGGTGGGTTTTTTTTTTGTGTATGACCGTAGGTCGCTGTATCACACGCCGATTGATTCCTGGTGACTTTGCCCTGCCGCTATAGAGGGAGGCGCGTTATATAATTGTAAACAAACAAGGTGAATGTTAAATCCGCGCTGTGAATAGTATATGTCCTTTTAAGTTATGTTTTATTTTCTCACTATATTGTTTGCTTTTATGTGATAAGAAGAAAATATATAATCTTTTCTTCCCTTTTTAGTAGACTTGGTTTATGCGATTTTTAAAAAAATGAAATAAAACGGAAAGTTGTCAGTGAATAAACATGATAATTTGTAAGAAAAAAGGCACAAACACTTCGATAACTTTATTCTGAAGAATATTAGCATCCAATGTAGCCATGTTTATTATTTATAGTAAGCTTGCTTTGGTTACACGCATGAGGAGCTCTCGTTTACGTGCTGAGTGAAGAGAATTACCTGTGCATACATAGGTCATATAACAGGTCATTTAAAACAAGACTCGAACACAATAACAATTTCATGAGATCAGTAAGATGTTAAAGCACATTTTATAATCGATAGTCATTTCGAAATATTTACCGTTTTTGAGTTATAAAGCAAAATCTTTCAAGGTCCCTTGATCCCTAATTATAGGGACCAGCCCCTTTTGAATATTATTATATGAAAGCCCTTGCAATTATGCACAACTTTTGTTCATTATGTCTTAACAAAATATTTTTAGTTTTCAAGATAAAAAGGAAAATATGTGTAAATTTTCGCTCTTTTAGGCGTTCTAATTTTTGACCCCTATATAGCGCCATTGTGAATACAGAAATCGAAAAACAAAAACCGATGTGCACAACTTCAATCCTTCTGTTATCCAAAATCAGTAAAAATTATGCTTCAGCTTTTGTGGTCTCTGAGCCTTTATCCGGAAACGAAAGCCTATAAATTTTCGTTTAAAGGGAAATAACTCAAAACCGGAAGTGACTTTTTGAAATTTTAGTCAGCATTCTGGTAGAGTTTATAAACGTCTATAACCTCTGAAAATTTGAGCGAAATCCGTTGAGAAATGAGTGAGATATGAGGCCTCAAAGTTGCGGTCTAGGAAGTAGAAGAAAAAAAAAGAATAACTAGATGAGATCTCGTTGCGAGCAACGAGTAGGTCTTCCGTCCGATTTTTCGATAAGATGAGATATGATTTTGACTATGATCTTTGTTACAAAATAAAAATATCAAGACTTCTCTCACTTGATTAAATTCTTTTTATTTATTCAACAATCTCAAATACTTATAGATGAAAGTGATTTGGCCCCTCTCGGCCCCTATTTTAGGGGCCAGACCCTTTTCTTGATTTTAAATGAAAGGTCTTGTGATTTTGAACAAATTTTGTTCAAGACTTATACACAGGTCGCTTTTCGTTAAAGAGATATCTTGCATTAAAATATTTAGGGGCCACCAATCCAAGTCCTTGATGGGGCCATTTTACAATAATTTAAACGGTGAATATTGTTTGGAACATTATTTTGACCATCCTTTGTTCAACATTGCTTATATCAAAATATTTCTCCCATTCGAGATATAAACCGACAAACACTTCATATTCTGGCCCCTTGTAACCCCTTATTTCCTAATATATGATTAAAATTTTATACGATGTTGTTACAATTCGTTAAGATGAATACTTTTTAATCAGTAATGTATTACAAAATATAGATCATTAAAGAGTTATCGATGAAAGACTTTTGGGCCCTCTGAGCCCCTATTTTGAAGAGTCAGCCCCTTTTTCTTGATATCAAATGAAAGGGCTTTTAACGAGGCCGAGTCTAATTCGAGTGCGCAATACTTTGCGCAGCTTTTTAATTTCGTGCAGTCATTAATTATTTTAATTTCAATACAAAATTAAAATTATTTGTAACTCCTACTGATCTGAAAATGTGATTTCACGACAATTATTGGAAAAAGAACGTTGAAATGGCTCTAACAGCGTCACCATAGATATGTATTTTTACCGCAATATGGCAATTTTAGAGGTATTTGGCTTCGACCTAGACCAATCGAGATGGTGAACTTTTTTGAAATGTCATAGTTTGGTGACTTTTTATATTTACTTTCATTTACTTGAATGAAAAAGAAATTTTAGGGCAGAAATACGAAAAATGTTGAAAAAATGTGATAAATTGGGGCTTTTCCTACAAATTCCCATAGGGTCCAATAGTAAAAATTGACAACTTTTGAGATGGTCCCATAAGAAATCGGGGTGGTAAACATTCGATTTTTTAATTTTAAAACAATAATTATAACAGTAAAAATTAATTATCAAAATATTACCAAAATCCCTAGGGCAGAAATAATTAGACTCGGCCTCGTTAAATTCAAAGTCTTTTTGTTCAACGCTTATTCAGAGATTTCTTTTCGTTGTGGAGATATGCTGAATGGAAATATTTAGGGGCTACCCCTACACGTCCTTAATGGAGTCATTTTAAACAAAATCACAGTATGCATATTGTTTAGAACATTATTCTGACCATCTTTTGTTCAATTTTGCTTATCAAAATATTCCCCCTTTTTGAGATATAACGCGTCAAAGATTTGACATTCTGGCCCTTTGTGACCCCTATTGACGTAACATATTATCTTAATTTTATAATATATTGTCGCAAATCGTTAAGATAAATATCTTTGCTTCAGTAATGTATAACAAAATGTTGATCATTATAGAGTTATAGATGAAAAACTTTTTGCCCATCTGAGCCCTTAATTTTAGGGGTCAACCCCTTTTTCTTGATATCAAATGAAAGGTCTTGTCATTTAAAACATTTTTTGTTCAACCTTTATTCAGAGATTTCTTTTCGTGGTGGAGATATGCTGAATGGAAATATTTAGGGGCCATCGCTCCAAGTCCTTAATGGGTCCGGGTTACAAAAATTCAAAGTATGCATATTGTTAAGAACATTATTCTGATCATCTTTTATTCAATGTTGCTTATCAAAATATCCCCCCTTTTTGAGATATAAAGCGTCAAAGCTGTGACATTCTGGCCCATTGTGACACCTAATTACGTAACATATGATCAAAATCTTATAATATATTGTTGCAAATCGTTACGATGAATATCTTTGCTTCTGTAATGTATAACAAAATATTGATCTATAAAGAGATATAATTGAAAGAGTTTTGGCCCTTCTGAGCCCCTGATTTGAGGGATCAGCCCCTTTTTCTTGATTTCATATGAAAGGTCTCGTGAATCTGTACAACTTTTCTTCTATATGTTTTAACAAATTATGAATAGATACGGAGAAATAAAACAAAAGATGTCAAATTTTGTGAGATGTTTCCGAGACATTTTTTAGGCTCTACCGAGCTTCGTCGCCTTTTGCGCTATGAAGATTTGGACGCCTGCCTGCAACTCAGCAAACCTTCCCTTACTTTCACTGAAAATCTTGAGTCAATATCTTAAGTCGTTTTGGAGGAGTTTCCAGGACAAGCCGAACCTCTAAAAATCAGAAAATCGTCCATATCTCACGACCGGAAGTGACTTCATCGACGACTAAAATTTCCGACAAGGTTCAGATAAATATCTATCAGATCTTAAAGTTTGGTGAAAATCGGTCGAACCATTTCCGAGAACTCGCGTGCACAAAATCGGTAAGAAAAAAAAAGAATAATAATAGGGAAAAAGAAACCGAACGAAAACAATAAGGTCTTCCGTTGGAAACGGAAGACCTTAATAAGAAACAGAGTAAAAACAATATGTTCCCCAACTTCGTTTGGGGAACATAATAACTAGATACGATCTCGTTGCGAGCAACGAGTAGGTCTTCCGTCCGATTCTTGATGAGTAGGAAAACGTCTAGCAGTCGTCATTGCTTAAAGCTCAATGTTTTAAAAGGAAATTAAATACTTGAACAATGAACTTTTACATAATGTACTTGCATATTTTAGTTCTAGAAACGGTGGAACAAGTAGTTCTCTATATATCAATTATGATTTATTGTATTGGTAATTAGTTGTGTTTACTTAATGCTCTCATTGCTTACCCTTTTTTTGTACTGATAATAAGCCGCGATTAGAAAAATAGACGGTTGTGAAGTGGATATATATGGTTATGTGATCTCTAGAACTTGAAATAAAATGTTTATTTATATACTACCTGAATATGCAGCTACTAAAAAAATTGTAAAATTATTAAAGTTAGATTCCCTGAATTCCCCTAGACTTGCTTTAGGTAATAAGTGGTATATAATCCATTGATTTTTAGTTGTTGTCCTGTCGCTATACATAGGGCGTACTTGAATGGTTTCAGTTGATTATCATCAATCTTTTATTCCCCTGCAATGAATTTCTGCAAACTTGGTCATCAAAATATTCGAATTTCGAGCGTAAAAGCTACTGTATGTTATGCCATTGTTTTCCAACATTCATAATTTGATCCTATTGTGAACAATAAAGGAAACAATGACTTCAAAGATCTCTGCATGTTTTACTAGAATTGTTAATGTGGAGATGATGCGTTATTCAGGGCAATGTTTAGATGTTAGCATGGATTGCATGGAAAATTTGTATTAAGTAAAGTCAAGAATGAATTTCCCTGTTCAAAAATTATGAAGAAAAAAAATCAGAGATATCCCTTAAACTTAAAACTTTATTTATGAGCTATTCTTTATGGGTTTGAATTATAAAACTCTCAATGCTACAAACAAGGTCTTAATCATTTTGACTTTCTTAGATTAAGCCTTGAACTGAATATTCGTTAAAGCTTGAGAAAAACCGTATACAATTATACAATGAAGGCTATTGGAATATTTAAAAAAAAATTCTTTATGACAGTGCATGGAGAATTAAGAACAAGATTAACATTTCTGATTTCTGTGGCATTTTGATTACAAATATGTCATTTATATTGATGTAAATACTAGGATACGTAGTTTCTTGACATCTTTAATGCATGTTAGAAATAGAGTTAGAATATTAAAGAATATATATATCCTGCTCAAAATCCTTCTTCCACCTCCCCGTGGTGAGCAGGGGGCAACGGACTATGTCCGGCGAACGGAAGGGGTAAAAAATAAAGTTTTCATATACTAGTATGTGTTATGTTCTCTTTGATTAATCGATATTTATCACTCCAGATTACAGAGGCTTTATCAATTTCAGTAGCTGAATAAATTAGCTGAAAGAGTTTTAAATAATGTAAGTCACAAATTTTTCTGAATGCATGTATTTTTTTCTACAAACGAATATATAACTACATACATGTACGAGGACAGCTTTGTGTGAATCCCCACAAGTGGTTCAGTGAACACGTTTCGATATATAATATATTTTAATAGCAAATTTGTGCTCTATATTTTGGTATTTTGATATCTGCAGCTATTAAAGTAATCATTTCAAAATAGATAAAACGGCGATATCTCCATACCATTTTAAAACTCCCATGCTTTCTTTTTGATTCCGAAAAATTTATATAAGAAATATTTCAACTCCTTAATGGGGAAATTAATCAAAAAATGAAAGATCGCATAATGTTTTGACCATTAATTTAAATATCGTTTCTACAACATTACTAATGAAGAACTTTTCAACTTTCGAGATATAAATGTATGGTTTAAGATTTACCATTCTGGTCCCATGTGACCCCTATTCATAAAACATATAGTATGACAAATAGCATATGAACATGTATTATGATTTTTATGTCGTTTGAACCATACAACCTAAAAATCATAATATATAGTTGTAGATTGTTGAAATAAACATTTTTGCTTCAGAAATGTAAAACAATATATTAACTGATAGTCCGATTTTTGATGAGATGAGATAAGATTTTGATTGAGATTTTCATTCTAAAATAATGATTTTTCCATAATCTGTAAAAAGACATTGAACATTAAAGACTCAATAAATCGACTTTTGGCCCTTCACGGCCCCTAATATAGGAGATTACCATTTTTTTTTTCCTCGTCTTTTTAAGCTCTTATGATTTTGAACACTTTTTGTTCAACAACTATTTAGAGATTCTTTTTCGTTCTCGAGTTATTCGCAAAAGAAATATTTAGGGGCCAACCCTTCAACTCCCTAAAGGGGACTTTTAGCGAAAAATGAAAGGTTGCACATTGTTCAGAACATGATTCTGAACGTTTTGTTCAATATTACTTATCAAAATATTTCTCACTTTCGAGATATAAAGCGTCAAAGATTAAGCATTCTAGCCCCTAGGATATTAATTATGTACCATACGACATAAAAATCATGAAATGTCGTTGTAAATGGTTGAGATAAACATCTTTGCTTCAGAAATGTATTGCAAAATATTAACTGCTAAAGAGATCGATTGAAGACTTATGGCCCCTCCTGGCCCCTAATTTTAGGGATCAGCCCCTTTTTCTTGATTTCATCTTAAAGCTCCTTTGATTTTGAACACTTTTTGTTCAACAACTATTCAGAGATTCTTTTTCGTTCTCGAGTTATTTGCAAAAGAAATGTTTAGGGGCCCAAATTTTTCAACCCCCTAATGGGGTCGTTTAGTGAAAAATGAACGGTTGCACATTGTTCAGAACAATATTCTGAACATCTCTTGTTCAATATTACTTATAAAAATATTTCTCACTTTCGAGATACAAAGCGTCAAAGATTTAGCATTCTAGCCCCTTGTGGCCCTTAATTATGTACCATACGACATAAAAAGCATGACATATAATTGTAAATGGTTGAGATAAACATCTTTGCTTCAGAAATGTATTGCAAAATATTAACTGCTAAAGAGTTATTGATTGAAGACTTTTGGCCCCTCCTGGCCCCTAATTTTAGGGATCAGCTCCTTTTTCTTGATATCATCTTAAAGCTCCTTTGATTTTGAACACTTTTTGTTCAACGACTATAGAGAGATTCTTTTTCGTTTTCGAGTTATTCGTAAAAGAAATATTTAGGGGCCAACCCTTCAACTCCCTAATGGGGTCGTTTAGCGAAAAATGAAAGAATGCTCATTGTTCAGAACATGATTCTGAACATCTTTTGTTCAATATTACTTATCAAAATATTTCTCACCTTCGAGATATAAAGCGTCAAAGATTAAGCATTCTGGCCCCCTGTGGCCACTAATTATGTACTATACGACATAAAAATCTTGATATATCGTTGTAAATGGTTAAGATAAACATCTTTCTTCACTAATGTATTACAAAATATTAAGTGCTAAAGAGTTATCGATTGAAGACTTTTGGCCCCTCTTGGCCCCTAATTTGAGTGCCCAGCCCCTTTTTCTTGATTTCATTAAAAGCTCTTAGAATTTTGAACACTTTTTGTTCAACAACTATTCAGAGATTCTTTTTCGTTTTCGAGTTATTCGTAAAAGAAATATTTAGGGGCCAACTCTTCAACTCCCTAATGGGGACGTTTAGCGAAAAATGAAGACAACATAGTGTTTTACAAGATTATTTGAACATTTTTTGTTCAATATTACTAATCAAAATATTTCTCATTTCCGAGATATAAAGTGCCAAAGATTTAGTATTCTGGCCCCTTGTGGTCCCTAAATATGTACCATACGACATTAAAATTTTAATATATAGTTGTACATTGTTGAGATGAACATTTTTGCTTCAGTAATGTATTACAAAATATTGACTGCTAAAGGGTTATAAATTGAAGACTATTGGCCCCTTCCAGACCCTAATTTGATGAGTCAGCACTTTTTCCTTGGTATCATATTAAGATCTATAATTTTGCACAAATGTTGTTCATTATGTCTTAACAAAATGATTATACTTTTAAAGATATGATGCAAAATGTCTCAAAAAATGACTCAAGATTCGTATTCTAAATTTTGACCCCTACCGAGCTTCCATACTAGGCATTTCCGGAAAATATCCTGACCCAGGTGCAACATGGCAACATGTCCTCTATCATCCCTGAAAATTTCAGCTTTCTAGCTTCAGCTGTTCTTGAGTAGCATGACAGACACGGAGGTCCACTAAATTTTGATCAAAGGGCGATAACTCTCGACTGAAAGGAAATTTCCTTAAAAGGACTTGCCGGAATTAACTTCAGATGACAACGCATCAACCGTGAAAATTTGGATAAAATCGAACGAGCCATCTCCGAGAAATCCTCTGCACAAATTTTGTAAGAAGAAAAAAGAATGAAAATAATAATAATAAAGGGGAAAAAGAAACCGAAGAATAATAGAAGGGTCTTCCGCTGAAGACGGAAGACCCTAATAATAACTATAAAGCCGAGCTCGTTGCAAAGCAACGAGTAGGTCTTCCGTTGGAGCTGTGGACAGGAGGTACAGACCTTGGGTCAAGGTCACTGCACTTTCTTATGTCAACAACCTGTCTTCCCAGCATGAGCCTCCGGTAAATTTTAATTACAAGGTTATGCTTAAACATTTTTTTTTCTTTGTCAGTGACCTTGATTTGCCAGAAAGACATTTGATCAGGGTCATGACAAAACCTCCAATCATAAGTAATCTATTTTCAAGTAAGAGCCTCCAATGATTTTCATTTACTAATTCATAGCAAAGTAATGAAAATATTTCTTCTGTAGTGACATTGATCTTAACAGAGTAACCTTGGCTCTGTGTCAAGACAAACAACTTTTAGTGATTTGAAGTTCATAATCCTGACAGGAATTTTACAACTTTTCTGCCATTGGTCGATGAAGATGTTTGAAATTTGCATTATCTCGTTTCATTTTGTCACAGGTCAGAAAAACAACATTGAGGTATTTTAAAACATCACCGGATATTAATATTCAAACAACATGGTGTTTCTATTTATGAAAGATAGACAGGGTTGAAAGTCCCTTCCATAAAACGTATTTTAGGTAATAGCTTTACTTTCAATAAAATTAAACTCAAAAGTCCACAAATAAAATATCTTTCATTTATTTCAAAGTTTGGGTAAAGGGGTGAGGAGCATGGGGTTGTCATGATGTATATGTAATACATTTGAGGTTATTATCCTGTTAGACAGGAAGACCTGTGGAGTTGTGATTTGCTGATCATGATCTAAAACACGTTGACAAATCGAAACCACATTGTTTTATACATGTTATTCAATCAATTCATTCATAATTATTTTCCTTTAAGGAGGAATGCATGAATAAAGGATTAAAGAAAATTCCCGATGCACAATAGCATCCGTGCATGGACTTCATTTTAGTACTACATAATGATATTGTGCTTGAAGTTGAACAAAATCATCAAATAAATTAAATTTAAATAGGAAAGGGAGATTATGTTTAAAGAATAAAAATTAGACAATACTTGATACAGGGACTCGCTGGTAAAAACTTGAATGTACTTGAATAAAATGCCTCTCACTCGCTCTCTTGTACGCATATTTCTTAAACCAAGGAAAGTTATTTGCGCTAGATATAAGTTCATCATTTTAAAGAAAATACTGAGTTATATACGGTAAACGATACAAATGGTTTGACTTTGGTGCCGGTTATGATTTTAACATTTTTTAAAATTTAGGTTGTAAAAGCATGTAATTATATGATAAGTCTGTAATATTCAGATAAGATTGTTACCCCGGTATATAAGTTCTTAAATTTCGATTCTGGACATATACGGGTTTATTACTACTTGAATGTACATTGTATAATCTGCTACTGATATTTAATCACGGAACAAAATTACCGGTACAATGTTAGCACACTATACTAATCATTTATACGGGTTTTGAATAAACAAATTATGTTGATTGAAATGGAGGAGGGGTGGGAGGCGGCATCAGAAAATTGTAAACATGTTTACCGCGAAAAATAAATATGGAGATGGTGTTAGACCTTTCATGCATGTGCAATGGTGATACACCAGAAT
>NW_026932015.1:0-5010 GCF_032062105.1 Saccostrea cuccullata | reverse complement strand
CTATGTACACATAAATGTACGTTAAGTACAATTCCGAAATAATCCGTCCTGTTTCATGGCAGAATGTTTTCTGTATGCTGACACTTGTGTTGATAACGTACGTTTGTTGTATTTAAAGAAATTTTCTTATCGATTAAATTATCTAATTCCTCTGAGTTCAAATAAACAAATCGCAGACCTTAAAGTTTTAGTGGAACTGTTAACGTTTGCCTAGTAACTGCCTCTGTGAATTTCGAACCTGACGTATTTAATATGCAGAATGATTGCACTCGAGGGAACATAACTGTTTTCGAGAGGGCAATATAACTGTTTCCGGTGAACTATAACTATATCCGGCGTGATTCGGCAGTTTTTCAGGGCATATGGATAAAAATATTATATCTGTGTTATAATGGGAAAACATCTTCAAAAATGCTTTATAATGTATTGTTATTTGTATGCAGGGAAATTTATTGTCGATCCTTTCACCCTTCGCAGGAAAATTTAAGACGGGGCAAATACAGGTAACCCAATCATTTTTCTTAAAAAGAACTGTGACTGTATAACTTAAAAATACATGTATTTTTCAGAATGTGAAAGGGCGAAAAATTACAATCTTAAAACCATCATATTCATATCTGTTCTTTGTAAATGCATATAAAATAAACTATTGTAAAACTTTGTAAATCTTGTGGGGGGTTTTCCCAGCTTTTATGTATGAGGGAGGACTAAGATTTTGGAATTTATGTCCCTTTGAAATATGCCAATAAAACATGCTCAAAACAAAACATCATATTTTTTAATGGGAACTCGATGGATGACTAATTTCAAATACATTAGAAAGCTAGTTATAAAGAAAAACATATTTATTGTTTTGCAAAATTAGGTAGTTAACTTAAAGCCATGTGTAAAGAAAACCTTTAAAAAGAAACAAATATCCATGCAATTTAAAAAAAAAAAACATTTGAACAATACAAAAAACGTTTGTGCATAGAATTACCTTGATTTTAACAGCTCCCTGGTATAAATTGATTTAAAGAGATACATAATAACATGAGATAAACATCTTTTATATACTCTTATTGAAAGGGATTCGAATAAGTCAAGCTCAAACTTAACGGTGTGCTTAGAGACAGGGTGTTTTCTGAAGGTAGCATGGCATCAAATCAAACATTATCATGTCCACCTGAACAGAAACAAAAATGTCCAATCCAATAACTATTTCAACTGTCATGAAACAGAAATGGAAAAAAAATACTTCTTTATGAAACAACTTTGTGAAATCTAAAAAATTAGAATGAATGTGAATTCAATTAAAACCACTTTACATTCTCCTTGATTTCAGATTAATCAATGGTACCAAGGCTTATTGAGCACTGAGGTTTGTTATTATGCCAACGCCTATCGTGATACAGGGCCTCGATTTTTTAAGGCATCATGTGAAAGACGTTCAACTTTCACTTTAAAGTGCCAACCCTTGGGGGAAAACTGTTTTTTATCGACTTTTGTCAGGCTCGGCCGATATTCAAACGCATGACCATCCGATCAAGGAGCTAACTTCCACTAAAAATATGAAATACCAAAGGAGTCTAACGATTCCAATGAATTAATCAAAGATAACAAAACACTAGATATTCAGATTTTAAAGAATTCAGTCAGTTTTTCAAAGAAAAAAATGGACTTGTTTTTAATATGCATGATGAAATTCCTTAGGGTTTATGTACATCTTATACGGAACCGATTTTGATGCGCAAGATGCCCAATCAAATGAGTACCCCAAACTGAAGACATTAAAACAATTGTCTTTTTTAAAATTAATTCCATTAAAAATATTCTATATAAACCATACTCAAGTACAGTCATACAGTGTATGTCTAAATACTAGTATTTATGTAGATATAAACTTTAACGATATTATCAGTATGTTGAAAAATGATTTCAAGAATTCAGTATTCTTTAACATTCCGTGGACGACCTTCACTTGATCACATCCTGCATTTTGTTGTGCTTCAAGGTATTAAGTTACTTACGTCATCGAATATAAACAAACTAGGTAGTTGTTCTGCTTCATGATTCGCCATCTTTTAACGAGAAAGCGAGCCGCAATGGATGGATGGAAGGGAGGATGCGTTGTGAAACTATGCGAGGAATGCCCTTATCCTGTGCAAGACTGGTGCACTGAATGTGAAGTTGGATTATGTCGCCGTTGTGCTGTTGATCATCTGTCTTATAACCCGGAGGACCATAATGTGCTTCCATATAGGGGTAGATACAAGCCATATATCGTAAGGTCGAAGTGTTACATTCACGGACAAATATATAGTGCATATTATTGCTGGAATTGTCATTATCATGTGTGTTATGATTGCAAAAAACAACATACAGACCATGATGTGCTATCTTCTAGGGATTCAATACGAAAGTTCATTAGAGAGTTATGGCAAAATATCAGCATATTACAAAAAGAAATGTCGCGCCAGCATGTGTCACGGACACACAATACCCGGCTACAGAATAAGATTCGATGCATTGATCTTATATTAAATGACCATAGAGAGGTTTTGCAAAATACATACCAATTGCAACATCTGTTTTTCAGGAGTTCTGTCACTAAGGATGAATTTTTAATAGTTTTTAGAATATGCAATTCATTAAACGTAATACCTTACTACAAGTTTCAACTTGGAAGGTGTCTCAATTTACAGGAAGTCGTAAACTTAAGAGATAAGCGAAGAGAAAAATTTACACGTTGTACAGGAAGTGTGGCCTGTGTTTGTTATGGTCCATTTTGGATAACCTTAGAAAACAGTAAGGGAAGTTTGATTTATAGCAGACAATACGACTTTCATGGACAATTACTAGATGAACGATCTCTTCCACCCAAAGTCTCATGCTTCCACTCTATAACGTCCTGTGGAAATGTGTATTTCTATAACAAGGCTAATGATTCGATTGAGTTAATAAAAGAAGGCAAAACACTGGTAATTCAAGAATTAAATGAACTTCGGCTGAACAAGGATAAAAGAATATGTGGACTATATTCCAATATTTTTGATGTAATATTTTTGGCCATATCTTATGATAAACTGAAACGTGGAACTGTCGTGCGACTAGACACAACTTCTGGAACAATCAATGCGATTGATTTTGACAGACGAGGTGAGCCACTTTATGAAAGTCCCAGGTGTACCGATGAAAATACACATGGAATACTTTGTACTGTGGACGTAAAAGGAATCGTTCTTTTTCAATTGAGCACCAATGAACGAATACCTTGTGTTAAAGTATCACATCCTCGTACTGTTGTGACAAATTTCAAAGAGCAGTTTTTGGTGTGCTATGGACCCGAAATGTGTCCACTTCTCGGAATTATAAATGACAATGGCGAAATGCTCAGAAATGTGCCTTTCCATTTTGATGAGATAGATCTCATTTGTTGTGATACGAAAAACAGTCTTTTGATTGTTACAAATGACGGGTCAGTTATACAAAGAATATCCCTAAATATACTTCAACGTCATAATGATCCCTAATGCTTTAGGGAAATAAGTTTCGATGGTTGTCATAATAAATTTACATCGGTTTAAACACTAGCCAGAGTAATGAAAACTTACTCAAGACAAAAGTACTTAAAGTGTCTATATTCATTTTTAATGTTAAACACAGTATACTACAGAAGTTCTCAACTACATGTATTTACGTAATCGGCCAGTGATTTCTTATTGTACTGTGCTTTTATTAATCACTCTAGATCTTTTCTCATGGATCATATATTCAAAGAAAAACTGCGGAAAATGTATAGCTTCATTATTCTTCGAATTTACAAATTCGAATATATTGATAATTATTCTGTGAAAGTACTTTCTTGTGAGTAGTGGGAAGACAATTTTTGAGGAATATACATGATTTCATTTATTTAATTTTTGGATGAAAAGTGTAAAGTCTGCTGTCTCAAAAATCCCTGAAATTACTGTTTATTGTAGTTCAACACCCTCTGAAATTCTCAAGCAACGGAATTCCTAAAAAAAAAGAAAAAAAACTAGAACCCAAGCAAAATATGACTGACTTGGACAGGGTTAATAGATTTCTTTACATCTGAAATGAATATAAAGGAAAATTTCTCAGTAATCCGGACTGATCTTTAGATAAAAGATACTACAGATTCTGACACATCTGTTTCATACTTCGATATTTTACTTGAAAAGCCGTTAATGGTAATCTTTTTTATGCAGAAATATGCCTTCATCACCTTCATACGAAGTTTATATATCTCAATTGATTCGATACGCAAGAGCATGCTCTACGTATGAACAAATTGTAAATCGACGTAAATTATTGGCAAACTAGTTGATCAGCAGTCTATCGATCTCCCTTGAAGTCATCATTTTGTTAGTTCTATGGTCGAAACAATGACCTTGTCTGCAAATACAATTTATCATTGAGTCAAATGTTTTTCATAGTAATTGTTAGTTTATTTAAACACTGAATTGACGACGGATTTTTCCGTCATTTCCCGATCACGATAAGGAGCACACGGCGGGTGTGAATGGTCGGCAGTTTATGCTCATTCCTCCATTGCTCCCGATACCACTTGATACCACTTCGGATGTTTTTTATTGTTTTATGGACTTTTGAACTGGAATACGTACTGTTCGTTATCTCCATATGTTTCATCGTATATAAAACCCAAATATCAATCAATATTTAAGGCAATTTACGCCAACATATTACCAAGTAGGAAATGTTTACAACAAAATTAGTTTCACAGAGCGGAAAGGTTATATGCATTTTTTGAGAATTCCATCACTATTCAGGCTGTTTGTGGTACTTATGAATATCTGGGATGCATGCTTCAGACTGAATTTCCAACTGCGCTTAAAACGTTCAAACATCTGCATGGTTGTTGCTTGTAAGAAATAACAGTTTAAAATATCTATTTTTATTTGTAAAACATGAAAAAATTAAATAAAGTATACAATGCGTATATGTATATATTTTTATAATGTCTGTGACGGTCTATCACTCTTTGGC
>NW_026932014.1:0-48963 GCF_032062105.1 Saccostrea cuccullata | reverse complement strand
GAGGGCAGCAAATGTAGACACATATACCGCCTTTTGAACAATGAGACGTTTTTTTTTTTTTGTGCCAGCACTTAATATAACACAGCTTTGGTTTTATAAATACAGTCTCATATGAAGGACGAGTCTTAATTTCGCACAGTGGATTTGAACCCACGACGCAACGGTCATCTCCTTTCATTGCAACTCGTGCAGACAAAGAATCTTATTATCTATCTATGCGAAAGATGCACGACATATGGAATTAGTACTTACCTCTAAACATGGACAGCAATGTAGCTACAAGAAGAGATACCCCTGATGTCGAGAGAAGAAGAAAGAGAGTTCTTCTGCGACCAATTCTATGGATGGAAACAAAAAATATCAATTCTATAGAGAAAAAAATTATGGTGTACACGCATAGTGTACATGTTTATCAAAAAAATAACATTTTATTTTTGAATATTTTGGAAACCAAAAGTAAAACAGTGAGAACATAATGCAAGCATTATTTACTTATTTATCTATTTTTGAGACACGTTTGCTAATAATTTTTAAAAGGGTGTATGCAATTTTTCATGACGCTTTAGTAGAGAAATTTAAATTTCTTACCTGTTTAAAAGAATGAATTCGGCAAAAGCTGACAGATATTCTATGGCCCCAAGAAAGAAGAAAATGACAAAGCGGTTTCCGTACAGAGTGGTTGATATAAGATTCAACCCGTAGTAAGTCAAGATATTCGTCAACCTGGTAAAATACAAGAGTTTTTGCCCTTTTATGAACAAAATTTAATCCCCTTCACCGAAAAATCTTTGTGCAAAGTTTAATAGAAATTGACCTAGTTCAAATCAAAATACGGGGGAAAAAAATTTAAAGGACAGCATATATACATGTACAAGCAGACATATGCAAGATAAGAGTGGTCAGAGAAGCTTTCATGAGCTTTATGGCTTATGTGGACTAAAAGTATTGACTAAAACAGGATTTTTTTTCCGTTTTACATTTAGTCTTTAACATATTAAATATTCCTTTTTAAATTTTATCATGTTTCAAATAAAATTACCATGTAAGCCACATAATGGCCGAGTTGATGAGAATCACCCGGTCTTTAAGAATAGCAAACATGCCATATTTCTTCACCTCTGTATTTCTTGGATTGTAAGTTTCAATAAGAACTTCTGGATCCGCCGATACCTTTTCTATTTCCTTTCTGCCGCCACTCAGATTTTCTAATTCTATTGTTTTTGCTTTAGCTTCACTAATGACTTTGTCAAAATTCTTTTTGTTCATTTTAGCAGCCTTTCGTAATACTTTTTCTGCTTCTTCCAAATGACCATTTGCCATTAGCCATCTTAGAGATTCATCAAAAAGCCTGCAAAATATTTCTGAATGTCATGTGTACAGATACTTTATTATAAAAATACATGTATTTCAATATTTAAATATGGTAAACTGTAGCCATAGCACTGGATACATGTAACAAAAACACGATGACCGAGAAAGAAGTGTAAATAGTGCTTTATTTCTAAATTTTTGTACATTGATTTGTACGATTTGATTCCACAGGATTTTTTCTTTTTCTTTTTTCGCACTCAAATCCGATTCCCCGTAGAAAATCTGTGCTTGAGCAGGTCATGTAATTTGTAGACACGTTTGTTTAATATGAGCAAATACTAGTATGTGTGGCTAAAGCAAAAATTAAGGTAATAACCAATATTCTACGAGGCTGTAGAGAGATAGTAAGGCCAGCAGAAGTTGTAGGTATCTCCAGGAAAACCCATACATAAGGTAGGCCAAAGGCGTTAAAAGAACGATTCCAGTGGTCCACCAGACCAACCCCATCACTTCTGCGCAGAATCGCCACTCCTCCGGAAGTGTCTCTACATACTGCGTCACGCTTGACAACAACAATCCCTGGATATGCAAAGATAATAAAAATGTAATAAATGTAAGAAAATATTTTTTTTTAAATGTGATGAAGAATATGAATGGCAGGGAGAACATATTGTGAAATTGTGACATTATTATATTTCCTATGTCTCGATAAAAAAAAACTTTTGGGGAATTATGTGTGTATATGTTGTGCTAATGAATATTTGATTTTCTTTTACATGGCTTTACAGAAAGCAAATTTTATTCATTCAAAAGTTTATTTTCATTTCTTTTTTTTTTTAAATCTTCCTTCTAGATTTACATTAAATACCTCAATGGCGGCGCCTGTGAGGAATCTGAGAACGGCAAGTCCTGTATACGATGGAATAACAGCTGTAGCAATGCACAGAAGGAGGAGCGATATATGGGATATGATGTGGACCCGTTTTCTACCGAATTTATCAGAGAGGCCAGTGCACAGAAGCCCGCCAAAACCTTGTCCTAGGAGCAAAAGGGCCTGCGAGATGTCCCACTTTGTTGACTCATCACAAACTAGATCCCACTAGAAAAAAAAAAAAAACATTTTTCTGACAAACGGTCATTTTCAAGGAAATTTGAAAATTTGGTAAATTATCACGTTTGTTAGAAAAAAAAGTCATACGTTTCTGAAAATAAAATATTTTTTTATTAATATTCAGAGATTTTTTAATTAAGGAAGTTAACCTCAGTTACAAATGATATGTCATTGTATTCATTATAGCTGTAACCATTGGGACAAGAAGACGTCGTACTTGAAGAATTTGTCAGGTTTGAGGACAACGTCACTGAACATTTATCATATGTTGCGTAAAATGCCGAGGCGTTCCAAGTTTTATTATCTGGAGGTGATGTAGTGGCACACCGGAAATCTGGTCGATATCCTGAAAAAAAAAATTACAAAAATCTAAAATGATTTATCTATTTTCGTATTTAATCAATTAAATTATTTAATAATAGATTATTTATGTTCACCGTAGGAATTAAACATGTTCATATGACGTTATTGAGTTACTCATCTAAAAAAGACTGAAATAGTCCCAGTTTGCCATATTATAAGCACAATTCCAACAGAACTGATTGGTTTGTATTATACAGTTCACTATCGCAATAAGAACATATGCTAACCTCATGATCATCAATTCCTTCTATATGTCATTTGAACAAAGGAAGTTATGAATGAGCTTGCTCTGCAAAACACTAACTACCGGATAAAAAATAATCGGTTTTTGTGTGCAAACTCTAAAATTCGCAGTCTGGGTCAAATGCCATGGGTTTATGGGACCCCGATGGCTTTTTAGGGTAAAGTACTTTAGTCGTGTCTCAGAACAAAAGCATTTCATACATGTACAGGTCTTAGTTATACATATACAATTGATCGAGTTGCTCATTTTATATATACGGTGGCTACTTATACAACTGACAAAAAAAATTCCAGTGACTGTATATTTAGAGAATGACTTAAAATGTGTTCTTTTGGAACATGAACATCCAAGGCAAGGAAAACTGTATGTTGTTCATCATCATTCAATTTTGTAATTACTCACCTATGAAAACAATCGAAAGAAGATGGAAGGAGCAGGGAATCATAGCAGCCCACATAAAACACAGTTGTCTGACCTGATAGCGACCCCAGGGCCGTAAGGCTCGCCAGATCTCGTCCACGTCCACACTTTGTTCCATAATAGCCTTATAAGATTTTGATAGAATTTAAATCAAGGCAAACAACTGTGAAAAAAAAACAAACAAGTTAAAACACTGATGCCCCCGCATGGCAGCTTATGGTGAGGGTTTAATTTTTTAAATACAAATCAAAGTCCAAGGTCAAGACGTAGCATTTACTATTCAAATGGTATGGCCAAGGATTTTTGTAAAAGTGAGTCAAATATCAAGGTCAAGAAATCGAATTTGGTAGTTACCAAAAAAAATTCTTTTCACAAAGAAAACACCTGTGAAAATATGGAAGCCATACCTCAAAACACTCAAAAGTTATAAGCATACGGGGTTTATGTCTCTTAGTTGATTCGATACGCAATCTTGAGCATGTTCTACGTACGAGCAATTTCTGAAAAAAGGTAAATTATTAACAAACAAGTTGATGAAACAAAAATATCAGCAGTCCGTTTAAAGTCATCATTTCGTAAGTTCTATGTCGATGCAATGCAAATTCAGCAGAGCAAACACTGGTCTCTTAATCATCCAGGAAAGTGGGATCATGTGCCAAGGAGGAGTGAGCTTCTCCTGCCGACCAGTCATACCCGCCGTGTGCTCTCTGTCATGATCGGTTCATAACGAAAAAATCCGTTGATAATTGATGTAGTGTGTATATAATATCCAAATAATTCATATGAAAAACGTCAGTCAGCATTTGAGTTAATGATAAATTGTAATTATTGACTTCAGGCAATTGTAACGATCATAGAACTTGCAGAATGATAGCTGTAAACGAGACTACTGATATTCTTGTTTCATAAACTTTTACAACTTACCCTCTTTTAAAAATTGTTATTCGTAGTGCATGCATTTGCCTATAGAATCAAACAAGAGGCCCAGGGGCCACAGCACTCACCTGAGCTAGGAAAAAGCACATATCAGATCAGAACTGTAATTTTATTGAGGTGGGAGGGGGGCTTGAATTTTACCCCCCCCCCCCCCCAGGGATTCATGATTTGAACAAACTAGAATCTACACTACCTGAGGATGATTCCATATAAACATCACTAATCATGGCTTTGAAGTACTTGAAAAGAAGATTTTAAAAGGTATCCCTATATATTCCTATGTAAAACTTGGGTCGGCCATTTTGGCCCCACCCTAGCCCCGGGGGTCATGATTTGATCAAATTTGAATCTACACTACCTGAGGATGATTTCACATGAGTTTCATCTTTCCTGGCCTAGTGGTTCTGGAGAAGAAGATTTTGTAAAAATGCCATTAATTTTTCTCTAATTCATAATTATCTCCCCTTGGAAAAGGGCGTGGCCCTTCATTTGAACAAACTTGAATCCCCTTTACCCAAGGATACTTTATAGCAAGTTTGGTTGAAATTGGCCCAGTGGTTCTTGGGAAGAAGATGAAAATGTGAAAAGTTTACGACAACGACGACGACAACGACTACGACTACGACAACGACAGACAACGGACAAATTTTGATCAGAAAAGCTCACTTGAGCCTTCGGCTCAGGTGAGCTAAAAAGATGTCAACCCCGTATGCGGGTGATAGGTAAGGGACAACTGAAAATTTAAAGTCATCATGTTTATCATAAAGATTTGTTAACATTATTATGTTCCCCAAACGAAGTTGGGGAACATATTGTTTTTACTCTGTTTCTTATTATTATTATTTTTCTTCTTGGGAAAATTTTGTTCGCGAATGATCTTGTAAAGTACACATCCGATTAAGGGGAAACCTTTTTAGGATAATTAGGCATGTTATGTAGATTTGCGGAACGAGGGTCATTTTGCGCGCACGTGCTTGCAAGAGCGCGCACGTGCAACACGTGAAATGACCAATATACTTGAAATTGCCGTAACTTTTACATTTTTTGATGTAATGCTTTGATATTTAGAATATATAGACATAATTTAAATGTAGATAAGATGACATTGTCAACATGCCATTTTGCGCGCACGTGCTTGCAAGAGCGCGCACGTGCAACACGTGAAATGACCAATATAATGGATATAGCCATAACTTTTCTATTTTTTGATGAAATCTTTTGAAATTTATAATGTAAGGATATATTAGTAGCGTAAACAAGATGACATGATCAAAAAAGCAAGATCTCACGCGCATGCACGTGCGCTACGCTCTGATTGGCTGAAACTAAAGTCTCTATATCTTTCTTATTTTTCGACGAAATCCTATGAAATTTTGAACATAGCCATGCATTAAGATATCCTACAATAGGATATATAGCAATTATCATGAAAACACGTGCATGCACGTGTGCTGCAATCTGATTGGCTTAAATTTTATCTAGCTATAACTCCTTTGGTTTTTAACCAAACAGGATGGACTTTGGAACATAGATAGATATAATGAACTTCTACAAGACGGTATGGTCACAATGCACACGCATACACGTGCGTGTACGTTCGCTGTAATCTGATTGGCTGAAGCTTTAAACAGCTATATTTCCCTTGGTTTTCAACCAAACGGGGTGGGATTTAGAACATAGATAGATGTAAAGGACTTCTACAAGAAGATATGGTCACTATGCTCATGTATGCACGTGCGTGCACATAAAATGAAATAAATCAAAAATACACTTGAATGAGCGTATTTTTTAATACTTTTGGATTAAATACTTTAATATTTAGTATATAAAAAATATATAGATTGTGTAGACAAGATGATATGGTCATTACGCACATGCATTCACATGCGCACGCTTGCAATGCAAAAATTTGAATGAATTGGCGTTGTTTAAGTCTCAAATGCATAGATTTTGTCCTATTCAATGAAGCTGTTGCGGGGAATATGGCACGAAAAGGGTGTTGGGGAGCGTTTGGGGAACATCTGTAACGGTCCCCGTTACAATTAGCACTAGTTACATTGTAGGTTAAAATTAACGTTTTCTTTTTACAGTAAAATATAAAAGTATGAAACAGATTTGTCAGACTCTGTGGTATCTTAATTTCAAGCTCACTCGGACATATCGTGTCGACATATATGTATGGAAATAATTATTTTAATTGATGATACGTTGTAGATATAACAAAATGTCCAGTTGAAGGTCACAGCAAGTGTTTAATTTCTTTTTCTCATTTGTAAGATTTTGAAATACAATCTGATTAATAGGTCTGCTAATAACGGAGCGCAGTTGGGACCCATGTGAATTCAAGCAGATTATTGGAAAACCTGGTCTCAAAAAACCAAATGAGATAAGGAGATCACGATTAGAATTCACGCACAAAAGTCTTACAGCAATATGAGTAGATATGGACCTCCGAAAACATTAGAGAAGGATCAGGTGCCATAGAGGAGAAAGTGTCCCTTGTCTACCGATCAAACTCCCCATGTGCGCCTTATCAAGACCAGGCGAACAGGAAAATCTGTAGAAATGTAGTTTTTAAATGACTGGCAATTTAAATAGATGTGATTACATGTATTTAATTTGTAGTAAAGATACCGCGGAAAAAATGACTTATTATACAGTATCAGCATGTGTCAGCAGTATGTGTCAAAAGTAATGAGAACTTTTTCGATGTCACGATCGATCTAATACTAGTATTCAAAGATGTGCAACACTTTGGACCAGATATTTTCTACCTTTGTCATGCGTTGAATCATAATTTGTTTTGTTTCATCTGTATTCTTAAGCACGCCTGTTAAAGGTCCGCATCAAATCGTGCTAGTTTTTGCTTCAAACTAGCATTAAGAATAAATTTTCCAGAGCGTTTTAATCATGCAAAAGTTAGAAGAAAAAATATTTTTAAAATATTTATAAATAACAAAACTTATTATATATGATTGAGGCTTAGGGATAGAAAGGGGTCAAATTTTCCATCCTTGATAAATTAGTGCAATTGTTTTACGGAAATTAATAAAGATTTTTCAATTTTTGTAATGACAAATAAAAAAAATTTGGATGTATATATTTATCTATTTGTTTGTATAGATTAGATGATATTCCAACAGTAAAATGAACTTACTTAAAATGTTGACCTACCTTTTACCTGGTCTGCGTTTCAGCTCCAATATATAAATACAATATGTACTAAGTACATGTATCTATTTATTCTCCTCTCATGCATGCTCATGTGTCCACTTTCCCCTTATATAGAGTAACCTGGAAAGTTTGACAAAAAAAATTACATATTTTTTTTTATCCTCTGTCTCCATGAAACAAAGATGACAGTAATGGGTTTTGTTTCAGGTAAATTATTATCATAAGGGGTCAAAGTAAGGCTAATGCCAGGATAAATTGACAAGGATTTAACTTAAAGACTTTTAGTCAAATACTTTGATAAGAAATATGAAAAAATTTTCAGTGACAGTTTTTCAACCCAAACTGTGAATATACTTTTCCCTCAAACCAGAGATTTATTTTCACTATATAATTTAAGTACATGTATTCTATTTCTGTTTTACACACTTTTGATTTTTTGTTTTTGCGTGTGTGTTGGGGGGGGGGGGGCCTTCCATTGGAAAGAAAATTAATGAAATTATTTAATCCATATATCACAAATAATAATCCTAACAAGTCACTTTGCAATGCAGTTTTTTTCAAATAAAAACACATAAAAACGCAAAATTAGCAAATTTTTCAAAAGTTTTATGATATCTAATTATAGAATTCAAGAAAATGGGAAAATGGGAGAATATTTTTTTAAATGGCTCATAAATTAGAAAGTGTTCTATGAAAAAAGGAAAAATGACAACATTAATAAAACCACTTACCTGTATCTTACTTTTGGACTAACAAAAGCAATAAGGATAGCTTAAATTTCTTATCTAAATAAGACAAGTGCAAGTCGTGAAGAGAAGATATTATATATATATTATTATAACAGTAACTTGATCCGAAGGGTCGTATCACGTCGAGTTGAGAGGCGCGGATCATCAGATCTAACGAGACGCGAAGCGTCGAGTTTGATCTGATGATCCGCGACAGTCAACGAGACGTGATACGGCTCTTCGGATCAAGTTACTGTTATAATGATAAATTTATTATATACCCCCTTATATCTGGCTAAATATATTAAAATAAACCGTTAGAGATCAATTGTATAATATTAATCGATTAAACAAAGCATAACAACAAGGGACTTTTTAACGCGCAAGAAAAATAACGTCATATTTCTGCGTACTACGTCATCAGTTTCAGAGAGTGGTGATATGGATTCAGAAAACAACATGTTGGTGATCCGGAAAATCGGATCACGACGTCACGTGATAGCGTAAATTCAACAGTAAAATTGAGTGATACACATTAGGTATATAATAACTGTTATTATTATACTTTCATGTTAAATACTAAAATCTGATTGGTTTAGACGCAGGTAACAATCCGTTCGATTACCCTGAGCCTTAGCAACACACGTGACAACGCGTAACACAACGGTAATGCCACATGCGTGGAAATTGTGCGCGTACGGTTCACCGTAGAATTCTCAAAACGTCAGTTGCGCGTTTGAAAGAACCTGAATTAACTTGACGTCAATAAAAGCTTGCGTCCGATATAGCTTACTTGAAAACAACAAACGACAGACGATACATGCTTGCGAGTGTAGGAAACATGCTTGCGAGCCAGAAATAACGAAACTTTATATGATAAATGACTCGAATTCGAGTATCAAACTAACAATAAGGAGATTAGTGAACCGGTGAGTGTGAAAGCTTTCTATACATGAACGTAAAGACGATCGACGGTTTTTTTTTTTTTGCTGACGTCCTAAATCAATAAGACATTCAGTATAATAAAATAAATGGTGCCTGTTTTGTAGGGTAACATTTGAAATTGACACCCCTCGGAAAACCATTGTCAACCTCCGCTGACGCGTCGGTTGACAATGGTTTTCCTTGGGGTGTCAATTTCAAATGTTACCCTACAAAACAGGCACCATTTATATATTACTAACTGAATACTAGTATCAAAGATATCAGTATGTTCTGTTGTGCAGATAGAAAAATACTTTAGTCTAGTAGATGATTGATTTCTTTATTAAAATAAAATTAACTGAGTAACCAACTTTATCAATATTCATTTTAAAAAGTTCGAATACAACCAGCTTCTACTATAGTATTATTGGAAGGAAAGGGAAACCTTTAAAAGAATTTTAAGCCCCTTGACGAAATTAACTTCCTTTTCCGTTTGAGTTTAATAATTGTTCATCTGTTTTGTATATTTCACAAAGTCTGAAACATGGCAAAGTCACAGATCTAAGGGAAAACTCAGAGATGGGATCAGGTGCGCTGAATGAGAGAAAATACTCCTTTGTTCTATTGAAATTGCCAATATCCGTCTGAATTGATAAGTAAAACAAAATAAACCGTAATTTTACTATAAAAACAAAACCATAACAATTATTGTGAAACATGTCTGTCATATTACGACCCATTGATAAGTTTGGTTTCAAACCAAGATCAGAATTTGCGAAATGCTAACTTAATTTAAACATTCAAGGATTTGCATGCCTGAATCATGTTTCAGTTACTAAAGTAAAAGAAAAATGTAATTATACTTTTAGTACCGAATCTGATTGGGAAATAAAAACACCAAAATGCAGGTGATAATGAAATATTACCACATGAATAGAGAAACTGATGGAAGAAAAAACTGAAGTCGGTCTATTTATCATAGTTCTACTTAGTTGTGCGTTTGACATTTAAACCTGCAGTCACAACTCAAGCCTAACTAGTTAACGTCTTTAATATAATTTGTTAGGCCATTATTTTTTCCTTCACTAAATTGTCTGTGGAGTTTTAGTGTACCCGACCACACACGGAGTTGTAAACCGGTCAACATGGGATACACTTTCCTCCATGACCCTACCCCTTTTGTAGCTCATAATTTGTACATGTATTGTGCTAACTGTAATGATATCTTCTCATTCATTAAAGACAGAGATTTGAGCCTTCAAGAATACCTAGTCAGGGTACCCCTGTCAATCAACTGCATCTAGGTCCATCATTGGATGCTAGAACTTGATGGACTTTTGCTTTTTAGTCCCTGTGTATACCAGGGGCTTGCATCTCTTCCAGATTGTTTAATTTAAAATAAATTAATTTAAAAAATTAAATCTTCATTAAATACACTTGGAAGTTGTTAAAATAAAAGATTCTGCCACTTTCAGTCAAGATAAAACACAATTTAAAAAAGACGTACCACACCCATATGCAGCGATCTTCAAATTAACTTTGATCCTTACAGCGCACAGTATACAGAAGCTGTATTATTATGACAATTTTTAGATAGATGAAATATAATTAATAAAAGAATTGTTTATATTATTTTAAGTACCCGATACAAATCACCTGACACACAGCTGTTATCACCTACGTAATTTATGCCTTTTATTTTATTTTTTGTGGATATATTCAATAATTTGTTTTTAATGGACATAGGTTTATAGTATTCTAGTTTAAGGTCAGACGACACGTTCCTCAAAAATATATAATTTTTGCCAAGAATTTGTCATCGAATTCTTAATTCAAAGAAAACAGGTCCTTTGAATGAGACCATATAAAATGAGGTCAAAGTTGCACTAGGTGTTGGCCGTTTTTCAATTGACATACAAAATTGTTCTCGATCGCGAGGACAGCAGAGCAATAAAAAAAATAGTGTAAATATTAATGACCCCTTGTAGAATCATGTATTGAGGAAAACTTTTCAAACAACCCCTGTAGAACAGCAAGGTTAAGTTCTTCCTACTCCTTAAAGCCAAGATAGGTCTACAGTGTCAGAAATTTCCACAGGAAATTATCTTTTTTAAACATTTATAAAGAACCTAGAGCCTAGGTCATACATGTAATATAGGTGGGCTGTGGGCCTCTCACTTGAATTGTGGTTTTCTTGTAGTGCTTTTTGAAAAAAAAAAATGCTTAACCTCAGCTACTTTTCAATTGACATGCTTTCAATTTCTTATATTTCATCACCCACTTGAACAAAGTTTCTTTAAGAAGAATTCAAAAGTATATTTCTCTTTCTAGGTACTAGTACCTTGTTGATATCTGTTTTATTTACCATACATATTTTAGTTTGAGTTTGTTCTCACTCTGTTTCCATCGAGGATAAAAATAAACCTTTCATTAATAAGTTTCACTAATGTCTTAATATAAATACTAAGTATAAAGTGTTGTACAGTACAGTTTTCATGGCCCTCCACATCAAAAATATTTTTATCTTAGGATGTAAAAAAATGGAAATTTGTTCAAAAGCAATAGTAAAACACGCTGATATTACATTTTCAATGATCACAGAATACTTAAATCATGCAATTTTTTTCCCATCAAAGTGAAATAAAATCAACAAACTTCCTTTCAAATAAAAGCTATTTTTAATTAACAGCTTTCAACATAGTTGAAAATTTCTAAGTAAAATGAAGAAAATTATGACAAGATGAATTTATGAACCAATGAAAAAAACACATAAATCAAATATAAAAGCAGCATACAATTCTTGTATTCTGACTTTTAAAAATTTTACAGAGCTGCTCATTATATGTCATATATTCATGCATAGACATTTTTTTTTTCAAATTACAACAAATTCAGATTTATCTCCCTTAATATTTCCAGTTGACCAATATACATAAACAGAATTGAAAACACTCTAACTTCAGTAATAGTATGGTCTTCTATGGTCATTATATTGATCGTAGTAGTGTCTGGGGGGTGGGGGTCCAGGCCTCTCCCTGTAAGGGGGCTCTCTCCACCCGGAGTCTCGCCCCCCTCTGTACGGACCAGGGTGTCTGTATTGTGGTCCACCCCTACCACCCCTTAATGGAGGCCCATAGTCGTCTCTATACCCACCATTATCGTGTCTCTCATAGTTATCATGTCTCTCGTAGTTATCATGTCTCTCATAATTATCATGTCTCTCGTAATTGTCTTCGTATCTATAGTCTTTGTGCACTGAGGGTTTCTCCGGCAAGCGAATGTCGTCGTGTTTGGCCTGGTAGCGACGCTCCACTCTCACAGTCTCTATTTTAGATATGCCTTGTTCTTCCTCCATCTGCTCCCCTGTGTTGGATCCAGGGAAAGAGTTATTATTTTCTGAATAATCCGTCACTGGGACATTAGAGACGTTAGACTTGGCTGGGGCTTTATCAACATTCTCCTCAATAACCGGAGGAGATACGAGATTACTGCCTGCACCCGCTGTGGTCTTCTTTTTAAGTTTCTCCAAAAATTCTCTGTGATCATCAGGTGCACTGTTGGCAGTTTTATCCTTAGCTGCTGGTTTGGGCTTGCCTTCTGTGGGTGAAGGGGGTTCCCCAGGGGGAACCGGGAGAGAATTATCCTCTAGGGATTCACTAGGTGTTATTGGCACCTCTTTAAGACTAGACTTCCTGTTTCGTAAAATTCCCTTGGGTGGTGGAGGGAGTGAAGACACGTTTGCAGATGATTCATCTTCTGTGGGGGTAGCCTCCTTCTTCTGGTCCCATGGCGGATTCCACGCCCCCTCACCCTGGTTCCCCCATTTCTGCTCTGTCTTGTTGACTGGGGGATTCCAATTGTTTCCAGGTGGAGGCCCAGCTCCTGGCTGATTCCAAACTTGGCTGGAATGATTCTGGGGTCCAGAGGGAGGGTTCCATCCTGGTGATGTTCTGCCAGAATTTGGAGCACTTGGTGGATTCCATGTTGGAGAAACCCTGTCCCCCTGACCCACCTGAAATCCTCCCCCAGAAAAATTAGGCTGAGTGGGAAATGGCTGTGGAGGAATTGGGGGTCTAGGATTCCAAGCCTCTGGGCTGGATGCTTGCTGAGGAATGAAATTAGGCTGAGGGGCCTGAAGAGGGGGTGGTCTGACCACACCCATAGGAGGAGAAATAATTGGAGGGGAAACAATAGTGGGGGCAGGTGCAGAGATTGGTTGTGGTGCTGATGACATAGAATTCATTTGTGAAAACATTGGTGGTGGCAGACGAGGTGGTGGATTGGCCTGTGGCACTCCAAGAGCTGGAGCTACAGGCTGTGGCACCTCTTCTGGTTTCATCTGAGCCTTCCATTCTGCCCAAGAGTTGGGTGCCTCAGATGCCGGGGGTTGGAGAGGTGCCTGGGGTTGTTTAACATCTCTGTTGTGCTGAAACTGGGATTTCACTGTGTTTGTGAGCAGAGAAAGATTTTGAAGAAAATTAGAACTGGGAGTGGAGGCTTTAGGTGTTTTTGACAGAATCTGAGTGAGAAAATCAATAGGATTCTGATGTGATCTAGGGGGAGAGTCCTCCTTTTCATCCATGACCGGGGTTGAACTGCCTTCGTCTTTTGTGGGGGTACCTCCCTCTTGTTGTAACACCTTGATGACTGCTGGTTTTGGAGGGATGTAGACGGGAGGGTTGTCTGCGGGTGGTGGCAGTTGAGATCGCGGGTCCACACTATGGTGAATACTGCCCGTTTGGACCGCCGGAGTGTGCTGGACACTGCCTGTTGGGAGTGAGGGTATCATTGTGGCTATTCTTGACTCTAGTGCATTTGGTCCAGCTGGAATGATAGAAAAAAGATAAGTATGTTTTTGTTTTCAGTCACTACAGCTCAACAATGACACCAAAATTTTATGCTCACATCAACTTACCAACATATTTAGGTTTGGAGGGCATTTGTTCCTCGGGATCATACACTTCACTCTCAGCTGGAGCCACACTGTTACTGATGCTGGTCGACTGCTGTGCAGCTGGAAAAAAAAGTATGTAGAATAATTAAAAACTGTTTGTAATTCACATTAGGCTATCTAAATTTAATTCCCTGGTTCTTAGGCCAATTTTCTCCAAAACAGATGCGGGAGGGCGGCATTTTATTTTACATTTTATTGGCAATAAAGTAGATGAGGGAGGTTTTTTTTTAATTTTAATTTCCGAATTTTCTTTAACATAAAGATAATTTTTTAATCACAGATATACTTTCCATTTCTGATAAAAATTTCTGCTTTATCCATTGCTTAACAGCGTGTAAACATCGTAGGTAATGTCCTCGAATGTATTTTCAAACGAAGTAGCCAAAATCTCATTGTAAATGGCTACCGGAAGTGATATTTGAATACTAAACTACAAAACAAATGAGGTCGGATTTTTTTTTCCCGGATTGGTCTCCGCAATACCAACTTTTTATTTTATCAAAAATACAATAAAATCGGCAATGCGGCTACCTCAAAACGGATGCCCGCGGGCCCGAGAACCAAGATTTCAATTTTATATGGCCTTATTGTACAATCCTATAAGAGTTACTTCCCTTTATAGCTACAACCAAATGCATAGCAGATGTGCACTGAAATAAATCTATAGTAAAGTAAAAGGATCAACTGCTCATTTATGACATAACTTAAATTTCAATATCTTAAAAAGGAAAATAATGTCAGTAAATATAATACACTGTGCAACCTTAATCAAGGTTTTTTTGCAAATCTCATGCAAAAGCAGAGCAAAATTTACATGTGTATATTAAAAGTATGAGAATTTTATATTGGGAAAAAAGTTATTTTTAAAAATAAAACGGATAAAAAAAGGCTCTCCTCAATAGTTACCATGGATATAGATTCTTGAGGCTTTTAGAACCCTTTTTAGATGTCAGTTTATTTTAAACCACTCAAAAATCAAACATTTCTTTAAAGTGATGAGAGTAAATTGCATTATGAAGACACTTATTTAATAAATTCTTTACAATAGTCCCTACACTTACCCAGAATAGTGCTGGCCCCCGGGTTATCATCGTCGTCTAGGTCCATGTCGACGGCCTCGGTGTTGTCAATTTCCTCCAGGGGAGGGGTATTGCCTGGAGACGGGGCGTCATAAGAGGGGGAGGGGACAGGACTGGGGAGGGACTTCATCAGATCCTCCAACTTCTTACGCAGATTGTTGATCCGTGTCCCAAAGTTCTTGTAGGCCTGGAACAAAATTATTAATGTTACAATAGAATAAAAAAGACTCAGCACTGAAAATATGTAATTTAATTTTTTGAATTGGAATGTCTAGTAGAGTTAAAGAATTGTATAACTGGATCTTTTCTGTAAATCATTGTTTCTATGATATTTTTCCTTGTATTGAATGAACGCAATACATGTATTTAAGTGAAAATCTGACACACCATTCTTTTCAAATATTTTTAAATAGTAAACTTTGAATAAAGTCCTGGTCTTGTCAATTTTACTGGCTTTAAGTCACTTTGTCCATAAAGTCATTAACAAAACATGTCAGGCATGAAACTTATGAGTGGTTCCAGATGTAACTTTAGAGATATACTATGATATAACAAATTACTTTTATAATGAAGTGAAATTGCTCATCCCTTTTAATCCTTTATAAGTGTGTTTTACTGAATACTGTTCTCTTTGTAGAGAAAGATATTAGTGACTCACATTAGCTACGATCCTGGCCTCGCGGTACTGCTCGTCGTAGAACACCTGACTCTGTTCTAGAAGCTCGATCATCACCTTCTGTTCCTGTATCTGCTGCTCGGCGCTGGACACGTAATTCTCCAGCTTAGAACACGAGTCCTCAAACTGCTGACTAAACTGCTTCCCATGGGCTCGGTCTGTTTACAGAGAACAGAAACATGTATGCAAAGAGTGTTTTTAGGCATCCTTTTTAGCACTCTATGTTATTTTGCATTAAAGCAATATCTTAACACATGTGTTGAACTATCTGTAATACTCAAATCAGTACACGTACTTCAGAGTTGTATACAGCAATAGCACATTCTATAAAAATTTTATCATCTTTTAACTGCTACAATAAGATAGAATTCTCCTTAGATTTGTAAATATGAAATGTTAGCAAAATATGAATGGCCCAGAGTAAAATTCACTTTTTAAAATTTTGTCATTCAAGTTGTTAAGAGACCAAGTTTCAGAATCCTCTGATTAATGAACATCAATTTCATGTACACACAATTATCAAAACATTTCTACAATGAAAGTAGAGTACCTGATGTCAAACGTTTGAGCCCTTACATTACGAAATGTCTGGGCCTACTTTTGAGCTGTGAGACTGCACCTACCTTTGAGTTGTGTGACTGCCTCTACACTGGAGGCGTCCAGCTTTAGACTTGAGATCTGTTTGAATTTGAGTTCCACTTCTCCCTCCAATCTTTTGTAGCTGTTGATTTTATCAATCAGTATCTGGGGCTATAATGTAAGGCACAACAGTTAGCTTGCTTCAATTACATCATACATACATCTTAAGAAAAAATATCAAAATTTGCAATTAACAAGAGGCCCATGGGCCACATCGCTCACCTGAGTAACTTGGGTGATGCAATCTTTACCAGATTCCCCCTCTTGCTATACCCCACTACCCACTTCCCTTTTATGATTTTAAAACTTTAGAATCTACACTACCCCAGGATGCTTCCATATAAGTTTTAGCTTTCCTGGCCCAGTGGTTCTTGAGAAGAAGATTTTTAAAGATTTGTTCTATATATTTCTATGCCAAATTTGGGTTCCCTATTGTGGCCCCGCCCTACCCCCGGGGGTCATGATTTTAACAATTTAATATCTACACTACCCAAGGATGCTTCCACATAAGTTTCAGCTTTCCTGGCCCAGTGGTTCTCGAGAAGAAGATTTTTTAGTGACCCCACCCTATTTTTGTCTTTTCTTGATTATCTCCCCTTGTAAGGGGACTTGGCCCTTCATTTTAAGAATTTAAACTCCCCTTCACCCAAGGATGCTTTGTACCAAGTTTGGTTAAAATTGGCTCATTGGTTCTTGAGAAGAAGTCGAAAATGTGAAAAGTTTACAGACGGACGGATGGACGGACAGACAGCCGGACAGCTAGACGGACGACGGACAAAATGTGATCAGAAAAGCTCACTTGAGCCTTCGGCTCAGGTGAGCTAAAAACAAATCAATTCGAATAGATAGCATTTTAAATACCAATATAAATATTGCAATGTGTGGAGAAATTTTAGGGGTGCGTCAAACCTTGAATTCTGCCAGTATCTTTTCCTCATCCTTTATTTTTGCTGTTGGCTTGTATGCTTGTGTGGGAGTAGCTGGGGTGGATCCAGCTGGGGTGGCAGGGCTGACAGCATTATTTCCCACTGGAGTCGGGGCTGGGGAATCTACGAAAAAATCATTGGTAATAAATAGGTAGGAAAAGGTCTAAATGAAGGCTACGAGTCATAAATGATGATATTTATGAGTACCGAGTAATAAATAATCCACTGACAGATTTTTTTATATACAATTTTTTTTTTCTAAAATGTTAATATTTTTTTGCATATTATATACATAAATACTTAATTTAAAGAAATACTTCAGAATGATAATGTCTTTTAAACATGTTAAAAATCATGATAGAGCTAATTGCAAAAAGGCTAACGGATTGCGCTGTTTGTGACGTGCTAACGCTTTGCTTGTCGAGAGGTTTAAATACTACGTCACATTCTTGCCACATCAAAGGAAGTAGCCGAGAACGCTTCTCTCCCACGCTAAAGTCGGTCAGCTGCAATACACATCGCCGACGTTAAACGGTTTAAAAAGGGGGACAGGCAGCACAAATCTTATTAAACAGTTGAAAAAGAGCATTATAAGGCATTTTTTAGAGTCCATGAAAAAACTGAAGGTGATAATTTTATTTTTTATAGTATTTGCCATTTGTGTACATGTACATATGTCACAATTTATTGTATTAACGCAAGCGGAAGGGAAAAAATGGAGCTGTAGAGACGAGACGATTGTTCCTTGTTACAGTAGCTGCCTTGGGAAAATGAATGTACATACACCGAGTTGGTAAAGGGACCCCCAGGAGATGGGCTGGTGAATTTTCTGTTTCAGATTATTTCTTTCATATCATCATGTAAGTCAGGGACGGATAACTTCTTTTCTTTTTTTCATCCGAAAAAAGTTTGACAAGCCAAAGTAAAAAAGGTAAACTGTATGTCGGGTGGGGTTAGTTCAAAATATATTTTATCTATATTACAGAAACCAATTTCTATAACGTTTAATTTTGAGATGATGTTCGATTGTTGTGTCCAAGTGTTAACCCCCCCCCCAAAAAAATGTCTTTTATTCCTCAGTTCAGCAGCATTAATATCATTACTGCTTTTGATACAGTCTGATTTACTTGGTTTTGTCTGTAGAATTTATAATTATTTCATTTCAAAAATTATCTTGAGAAAACAAAGATTGTCAGCTGCATTTATTAGCATCTCGCATTTTTTTGTATATCTTTTACTTGCATATGGATAATGTCATTAAATAAAATAAAAGAAATCAAACTCTATTTCCATCTTTTTTAATTCATTCATAAATTCTTGGATCCGCTCGCAGCTGCGCGGTGGCCTCATCGCTACTGTAAACAATTCATTCATCACGCCGAAAATGTTCATGATTCCGCTAAACTAAGAAAGTTTACACAGGGTTTATCATCTCAAATCAAACATCAGACCTGTCCAATGCATGAATGCTCGAGTTAAAGAGGAAAATTCAGGAATTATTTTGCCTCCTCCATATTTTGCCGTGAACCTAGGCGACATTTTGTAATTATGTCGCCCCGAACGAAGTCGGGGACGACAGATTGATATTGTACGCATGTTTTTTTTATCCAGGCTGTTTCTCGGAGATGGCTGGGACAATCTTCCTGAAACTTTCCTCAAAGGACGATCACTGGTTGTAGTTGTGCAGTGAGGTCGTTCAGTTCCAATATGTCTACCGTTGCCATGGAAACCTGTAAAAAGCGACAAATTTTGTCCGAGAGTGTTCTCTCTGGTCCCTTAAACGTTCGTCATGAAACTTTTCTTATTTTAAGGATTAGTATCTGTAGTTCTGCAACTCGTATTTAAAATTTTCATATAACCGATTATTGCCATGGAAACCGGGTGAAAGTAAAAATTCTTTAATTTCGATTTTCTCAATAACTACTCAGGCAATCGTTTTGAAACTTTCAATGTTTATTCCTTGCAATGTGTCAAAGTGATTTCTACTTTCAAAATAATTGTAATGAGTCGCTCACGGTTGCCATAGAAACGAAACAGAAAAAAAGATTCAGATGTACACATGTGTTCTCCAAGGTCTAGGTCAAAGGGTCAAAGTTCGTCGTATCCAATAAAAGTTCTTTTCACAAGGACTACATATTTGAAATACGAAAGCCCTAGTACTTACCGTTCAAACGTTATGGCTATTTACTATGTTCAAGACGACCCCCCCCCCTTTTTTTGAAGCACACAGCCAAGTAGAATACACAGATATAACATATACAACTTACAAGTAACTTTTTAAAATCTTCATTCATAAAATTCAGTTCCCGTCATGTGATATTTTGCCATCATTCATTCTCCTTCTGTTTTGTCTCTTGAATTTATAAATATTTTATTTTATCTATATAAAAAAAATAACGATTGTCAGCTGCATTTATTATCATTTCGCGTTTTCTTGTATATCTATCACTTGTATATTATTCATTTCATTAGATAGTGCAAGTATAAATTAAAAAATTGGTACGTCATTTCCATAGTTTTTATTCATTCATAAATTCTTTGATCCGCTCCTGATGGTTCGCAAAGCCTTGATCACCACTGTATACAAAACATTCATCTCGCCGAAAATGTTCATGATTCCGCTAAACTGAGAAAGTTCACACATGATTTATCATCTCATAACACACATCAGCTCTCTGCAATGCAGAAATGCTCGAATTGATGGTGGCATGTCAGATTCGTTTTTCGGTAGAACCTCTAAAATGAAAGTGAAAGAGGGAAATTTCAGAGTTCCCACTGGCGTTACAATACACAAAATAATTCGGCTGATCTTCTTCATAAATTACATTTCCCAAGCTTTTATGATAGGAAAGATACTGCCAATTAACAAGTATGAGGCTCAGTTCAGTACATCTGCCAGATTTCGTTTATGCAAGTCTGCAAATTGAGGAACTTGTAATTTTCCTGCACTACTTTCTTCTCCTACCGATTCTAAAAATAATGAGAGGGATGTACCGAATTAAGGTCTTCCGTTTCCAATGGAAAGGACTGATATAACTCAAAGGTTTTCAAACTTAGCTTATGGACTTTTGTTTTAGTGATGATAAAAATGAAAGTCTTGTCTAATACGGGGCGACATATGCTATTGCTTGCAATAGCAGACTTTCCAGTATTCTTACTATTTTCGTATTGACCAACTTCTGGAAATGACCTTTGTCCGGTCCATTTCTCCAGAACAGCTTTAGATATGAAAGTTTACTGTTTCGGATATCATAGATCATGACTTGAAGATGTGTCGAACACCATTTTGTCCGTCGTCAATTCTTCCGGTCGTCACGAAAAAGGGGATTAAAAGTCGATTTTTTAAATTTCTTTGTCTTTCTTTCTATCTTTTTCTGTGATATTCATGGCATAAGTAAAGGCCCCTATTTGCTGATTTAACGTATAACCAGTTTCCTGATTTGATAAAGAAGAAATTAAATATCTTTGAATGTCTTAGAACTTTCGCAAGCGTAGGTTCAACGTTTCCTTAAACACTAAAAAATATTCATTTTATTTTCTCATAAAAAGGCTGCGCGAGTATCTCACATTGTGCCATCGTGCAGGTAAGGTCTTCCCCGGGATGGGGAATGGACCTGTAGAAAACCTTCTCTGGTTCCACAGAGTCGAGTTTTTGGCAAATAAAATGTATGAACCATATATCATGTGTTTGCATCTTATACCCCCCCACCCTATTTTTTTTTTTTTTTGAAAACTGTAAGAAACCTAGCCCCCATCTTTCTCACTTATTGAAATGAATGCTAATTCCGCTTTAATGTTTTACATTCTACATAAAATGACCTTGACATTTATATAACAAGGCACTCGTCTTGAAGTTAAGAAAATGATAAGGCTTATTTCTTTCTAAAAAATAATGGTTATTTACAAGTCTATATTCAAGACAGCCCCCCCCCCCTCGGAAGCGCGCAGCCAGGTAGAATTAGCATATATAACATATACAACTTACAAGTAACGTTTTAAAAGTTTCATTCATAAAAAAAAATTAGTTCCCCTTATGTCATCTGATAATTTGCTATCATTCATTCTTCCTATGTTTTGTCTGTAGAATTTATAATTATTTCATTTAAAAAATTATCTTGAGAAAACAAAGATTGTCAGCTGCATTTATTAGCATCTCGCATTTTTTTGTATATCTTTTACTTGCATATGGATAATGTCATTAAATAAAATAAAAGAAATCAAACTCTATTTCCATCTTTTTTAATTCATTCATAAATTCTTGGATCCGCTCGCAGCTGCGCGGTGGCCTCATCGCTACTGTAAACAATTCATTCATCACGCCGAAAATGTTCATGATTCCGCTAAACTAAGAAAGTTTACACAGGGTTTATCATCTCAAATCAAACATCAGACCTGTCCAATGCATGAATGCTCGAGTTAAAGAGGAAAATTCAGGAATTATTTTGCCTCCTCCATATTTTGCCGTGAACCTAGGCGACATTTTGTAATTATGTCCCCCCGAACGAAGTCGGGGACGACAGATTGATATTGTACGCATGTTTTTTTTATCCAGGCTGTTTCTCGGAGATGGCTGGGACAATCTTCCTGAAACTTTCCTCAAAGGACGATCACTGGTTGTAGTTGTGCAGTGAGGTCGTTCAGTTCCAATATGTCTACCGTTGCCATGGAAACCTGTAAAAAGCGACAAATTTTGTCCGAGAGTGTTCTCTCTGGTCCCTTAAACGTTCGTCATGAAACTTTTCTTATTTTAAGGATTAGTATCTGTAGTTCTGCAACTCGTATTTAAAATTTTCATATAACCGATTATTGCCATGGAAACCGGGTGAAAGTAAAAATTCTTTAATTTCGATTTTCTCAATAACTACTCAGGCAATCGTTTTGAAACTTTCAATGTTTATTCCTTGCAATGTGTCAAAGTGATTTCTACTTTCAAAATAATTGTAATGAGTCGCTCACGGTTGCCATAGAAACGAAACAGAAAAAAAGATTCAGATGTACACATGTGTTCTCCAAGGTCTAGGTCAAAGGGTCAAAGTTCGTCGTATCCAATAAAAGTTCTTTTCACAAGGACTACATATTTGAAATACGAAAGCCCTAGTACTTACCGTTCAAACGTTATGGCTATTTACTATGTTCAAGACGACCCCCCCCCCCCATTTTTTTTGAAGCACACAGCCAAGTAGAATACACAGATATAACATATACAACTTACAAGTAACTTTTTAAAATCTTCATTCATAAAATTCAGTTCCCGTCATGTGATATTTTGCCATCATTCATTCTCCTTCTGTTTTGTCTCTTGAATTTATAAATATTTTATTTTATCTATATAAAAAAAAATAACGATTGTCAGCTGCATTTATTATCATTTCGCGTTTTCTTGTATATCTATCACTTGTATATTATTCATTTCATTAGATAGTGCAAGTATAAATTAAAAAATTGGTACGTCATTTCCATAGTTTTTATTCATTCATAAATTCTTTGATCCGCTCCTGATGGTTCGCAAAGCCTTGATCACCACTGTATACAAAACATTCATCTCGCCGAAAATGTTCATGATTCCGCTAAACTGAGAAAGTTCACACATGATTTATCATCTCATAACACACATCAGCTCTCTGCAATGCAGAAATGCTCGAATTGATGGTGGCATGTCAGATTCGTTTTTCGGTAGAACCTCTAAAATGAAAGTGAAAGAGGGAAATTTCAGAGTTCCCACTGGCGTTACAATACACAAAATAATTCGGCTGATCTTCTTCATAAATTACATTTCCCAAGCTTTTATGATAGGAAAGATACTGCCAATTAACAAGTATGAGGCTCAGTTCAGTACATCTGCCAGATTTCGTTTATGCAAGTCTGCAAATTGAGGAACTTGTAATTTTCCTGCACTACTTTCTTCTCCTACCGATTCTAAAAATAATGAGAGGGATGTACCGAATTAAGGTCTTCCGTTTCCAATGGAAAGGACTGATATAACTCAAAGGTTTTCAAACTTAGCTTATGGACTTTTGTTTTAGTGATGATAAAAATGAAAGTCTTGTCTAATACGGGGCGACATATGCTATTGCTTGCAATAGCAGACTTTCCAGTATTCTTACTATTTTCGTATTGACCAACTTCTGGAAATGACCTTTGTCCGGTCCATTTCTCCAGAACAGCTTTAGATATGAAAGTTTACTGTTTCGGATATCATAGATCATGACTTGAAGATGTGTCGAACACCATTTTGTCCGTCGTCAATTCTTCCGGTCGTCACGAAAAAGGGGATTAAAAGTCGATTTTTTAAATTTCTTTGTCTTTCTTTCTATCTTTTTCTGTGATATTCATGGCATAAGTAAAGGCCCCTATTTGCTGATTTAACGTATAACCAGTTTCCTGATTTGATAAAGAAGAAATTAAATATCTTTGAATGTCTTAGAACTTTCGCAAGCGTAGGTTCAACGTTTCCTTAAACACTAAAAAATATTCATTTTATTTTCTCATAAAAAGGCTGCGCGGGTATCACACATTGTGCCATCGTGCAGGTAAGGTCTTCCCCGGGATGGGGAATGGACCTGTAGAAAAACCATCTCTGGTTCCACAGAGTCGAGTTTTTGGCAAATAAAATGAATGAAACATATATCATGTGTTTGCATCTTATACCCCCCCCCCATTTTTTTTTTTTTTTTTGAAAACTGTAAGAAACCTAGCCCCCATCTTTCTCACTTATTGAAATGAATGCTAATTCCGCTTTAATGTTTTACATTCTACATAAAATGACCTTGACATTTATATAACAAGGCACTCTTCTTGAAGTTAAGAAAATGATAAGGCGTAATTCTTTCTAAAAAATAATGGTTATTTACAAGTCTATATTCAAGACAGCCCCCCCCCCCCCCCCTCGGAAGCGCGCAGCCAGGTAGAATTAGCATATATAACATATACAACTTACAAGTAACGTTTTAAAAGTTTCATTCATAAAAAAAAATTAGTTCCCCTTATGTCATCTGATAATTTGCTATCATTCATTCTTCCTATGTTTTGTCTGTAGAATTTATAATTATTTCATTTCAAAAATTATCTTGAGAAAACAAAGATTGTCAGCTGCATTTATTAGCATCTCGCATTTTTTTGTATATCTTTTACTTGCATATGGATAATGTCATTAAATAAAATAAAAGAAATCAAACTCTATTTCCATCTTTTTTAATTCATTCATAAATTCTTGGATCCGCTCGCAGCTGCGCGGTGGCCTCATCGCTACTGTAAACAATTCATTCATCACGCCGAAAATGTTCATGATTCCGCTAAACTAAGAAAGTTTACACAGGGTTTATCATCTCAAATCAAACATCAGACCTGTCCAATGCATGAATGCTCGAGTTAAAGAGGAAAATTCAGGAATTATTTTGCCTCCTCCATATTTTGCCGTGAACCTAGGCGACATTTTGTAATTAAGTCTTCCGAACGAAGTCGGGTGATTCTACTGTTTTTATTGTACGCATGTTTTTTTTATCCAGGCTGTTTCTCGGAGATGGCTGGGACAATTTTCTGAAATTTCCTCAAGACGATCACTGGTTGTAGTTGTGCAGTTTTTTCATTCGTTCAGTTCCAATATGTCTACCGTTGCCATGGAAACCTTAAAAAGCGACAAATTTTTTAAAAATGTTCTCTCTGGTCCCTTAAACGTTCGTCATGAAACTTTTCTTATTTTAAGGATTAGTATCTGTAGTTCTGCAACTCGTATTTAAAATTTTCATATAACCGATTATTGCCATGGAAACCGGGTGAAAGTAAAAATTTTTAATTTCGATTTTCTCAATAACTACTCAGGCAATCGTTTTGAAACTTTCAATGTTTATTCCTTGCAATGTGTCAAAGTGATTTCTACTTTCAAAATAATTGTAATGAGTCGCTCACGGTTGCCATAGAAACGAAACAGAAAAAAAGATTCAGATGTACACATGTGTTCTCCAAGGTCTAGGTCAAAGGGTCAAAGTTCGTCGGATCCAATAAAAGTTCTTTTCACAAGGACTACATATTTGAAATACGAAAGCCCTAGTACTTACCGTTCAAACGTTATGGCTATTTACTATGTTCAAGACGACCCCCCCCCCGTTTTTTTTGAAGCACACAGCCAAGTAGAATACACAGATATAACATATACAACTTACAAGTAACTTTTTAAAATCTTCATTCATAAAATTCAGTTCCCGTCATGTGATATTTTGCCATCATTCATTCTCCTTCTGTTTTGTCTCTTGAATTTATAAATATTTTATTTTATCTATATAAAAAAATAACGATTGTCAGCTGCATTTATTATCATTTCGCGTTTTCTTGTATATCTATCACTTGTATATTATTCATTTCATTAGATAGTGCAAGTATAAATTAAAAAATTGGTACGTCATTTCCATAGTTTTTATTCATTCATAAATTCTTTGATCCGCTCCTGATGGTTCGCAAAGCCTTGATCACCACTGTATACAAAACATTCATCTCGCCGAAAATGTTCATGATTCCGCTAAACTGAGAAAGTTCACACATGATTTATCATCTCATAACACACATCAGCTCTCTGCAATGCAGAAATGCTCGAATTGATGGTGGCATGTCAGATTCGTTTTTCGGTAGAACCTCTAAAATGAAAGTGAAAGAGGGAAATTTCAGAGTTCCCACTGGCGTTACAATACACAAAATAATTCGTCTGATCTTCTTCATAAATTACATTTCCCAAGCTTTTATGATAGGAAAGATACTGCCAATTAACAAGTATGAGGCTCAGTTCAGTACATCCGCCAGATTTCGTTTATGCAAGTCTGCAAATTGAGGAACTTGTAATTTTCCTGCACTACTTTCTTCTCCTACCGATTCTAAAAATAATGAGAGGGATGTACCGAATTAAGGTCTTCCGTTTCCAATGGAAAGGACTGATATAACTCAAAGGTTTTCAAACTTAGCTTATGGACTTTTGTTTTAGTGATGATAAAAATGAAAGTCTTGTCTAATACGGGGCGACATATGCTATTGCTTGCAATAGCAGACTTTCCAGTATTCTTACTATTTTCGTATTGACCAACTTCTGGAAATGACCTTTGTCCGGTCCATTTCTCCAGAACAGCTTTAGATATGAAAGTTTACTGTTTCGGATATCATAGATCATGACTTGAAGATGTGTCGAACACCATTTTGTCCGTCGTCAATTCTTCCGGTCGTCACGAAAAAGGGGATTAAAAGTCGATTTTTTAAATTTCTTTGTCTTTCTTTCTATCTTTTTCTGTGATATTCATGGCATAAGTAAAGGCCCCTATTTGCTGATTTAACGTATAACCAGTTTCCTGATTTGATAAAGAAGAAATTAAATATCTTTGAATGTCTTAGAACTTTCGCAAGCGTAGGTTCAACGTTTCCTTAAACACTAAAAAATATTCATTTTATTTTCTCATAAAAAGGCTGCGCGAGTATCTCACATTGTGCCATCGTGCAGGTAAGGTCTTCCCCGGGATGGGGAATGGACCTGTAGAAAACCTTCTCTGGTTCCACAGAGTCGAGTTTTTGGCAAATAAAATGTATGAACCATATATCATGTGTTTGCATCTTATACCCCCCACCCTATTTTTTTTTTGAAAACTGTAAGAAACCTAGCCCCCATCTTTCTCACTTATTGAAATGAATACTAATTCCGCATTAATGTTTTACATTCTACATAAATGACTTTGACATTTATATAACAAGGCACTCGTCTTGAAGTTAAGAAAATGATAAGGCTTATTTCTTTCTAAAAAATAATGGTTATTTACAAGTCTATATTCAAGACAGCCCCCCCCCCCCCCCCCCGGAAGCGCGCAGCCAGGTAGAATTAGCATATATAACATATACAACTTACAAGTAACGTTTTAAAAGTTTCATTCATAAAAAAAAATTAGTTCCCCATATGTCATCTGATAATTTGCTATCATTCATTCTTCCTATGTTTTGTCTGTAGAATTTATAATTATTTCATTTAAAAAATTATCTTGAGAAAATAAAGATTGTCAGCTGCATTTATTAGCATCTCGCATTTTCTTGTATATCTTTTACTTGCATATGGATAATGTCATTAAATAAAATAAAAGAAATCAAACTCTATTTCCATCTTTTTTAATTCATTCATAAATTCTTGGATCCGCTCGCAGCTGCGCGGTGGCCTCATCGCTACTGTAAACAATTCATTCATCACGCCGAAAATGTTCATGATTCCGCTAAACTAAGAAAGTTTACACAGGGTTTATCATCTCAAATCAAACATCAGACCTGTCCAATGCATGAATGCTCGAGTTAAAGAGGAAAATTCAGGAATTATTTTGCCTCCTCCATATTTTGCCGTGAACCTAGGCGACATTTTGTAATTATGTAATTTTCGAACGAAGTCGGGGACGACATTATTGATATTGTACGCATGTTTTTTTTATCCAGGCTGTTTCTCGGAGATGGCTGGGACAATCTTTTGAAACTTTCCTTCAAGGACGATCACTGGTTGTAGTTGTGCAGTGAGGTCGTTCAGTTCCAATATGTCTACCGTTGCCATGGAAACCTGTAAAAGCGACAAATTTTGTCCGAGAGTGTTCTCTCTGGTCCCTTAAACGTTCGTCATGAAACTTTTCTTATTTTAATGATTAGTATCTGTAGTTCTGCCACTCGTATTTAAAATTTTCATATAATCGATTATTGCCATGGAAACCAGGTGAAAGTTAAAATTCTTTAATTTCGATTTTCTCAATAACTACTCAGGCAATCGTTTTGAAACTTTCAATGTTTATTCCTTGCAATGTGTCAAAGTGATTTCTACTTTCAAAATAATTGTAATGAGTCGCTCACGGTTGCCATAGAAACGAAACAGAAAAAAAGATTCAGATGTACACATGTGTTCTCCAAGGTCTAGGTCAAAGGGTCAAAGTTCGTCGTATCCAATAAAAGTTCTTTTCACAAGGATTACATATTTGAAATACGAAAGTCCTAGTACTTACCGTTCAAACGTTATGGCTATTTACTATGTTCAAGACGCCCCCCCCCCTCTTTTTATGAAGCACACAGCCAAGTAGAATACACAGATATAACATATACAACTTACAAGTTTTTTAAATTTTTAAAATCTTCATTCATAAAATTCAGTTCCCGTCATGTGATATTTTGCCATCATTCATTCTCCTTCTGTTTTGTCTCTTGAATTTATAAATATTTTATTTTATCTATATAAAAAAAAAATAACGATTGTCAGCTGCATTTATTATCATTTCGCGTTTTCTTGTATATCTATCACTTGTATATTATTCATTTCATTAGATAGTGCAAGTATAAATTAAAACATTGGTACGTCATTTCCATAGTTTTTATTCATTCATAAATTCTTTGATCCGCTCCTGATGGTTCGCAAAGCCTTGATCACCACTGTATACAAAACATTCATCTCGCCGAAAATGTTCATGATTCCGCTAAACTGAGAAAGTTCACACATGATTTATTATCTCATAACACACATCAGCTTTCTGCAATGCAGAAATGCTCGAATTGATGGGGGAAATTCAGGAGTTATTGATGAGAAAAAGTCAGGAGTTATTATGTCGCCCCGAACGAAGTCGGGGACGACATACATGTATTGATATTGTACGCATGTTTTTTTTATCCAGGCTGTTTCTCGGAGATGGCTGGGACAATCTTCCTGAAACTTTCCTTCAAGGACGATCACTGGTTGTAGTTGTGCAGTGAGGTCGTTCAGTTCCAATATGTCTACCGTTGCCATGGAAACCTGTAAAAAGCGACAAATTTTGTCCGAGAGTGTTCTCTCTGGTCCCTTAAACGTTCGTCATGAAACTTTTCTCATTTTAAGGATTAGCATCTGTAGTTCTGCAACTCGTATTTAAAATTTTCATATAATCGATTATTGCCATGGAAACCGGGTGAAAGTAAAAATTCTTTAATTTCGATTTTCTCAATAACTACTCAGGCAATCGTTTTGAAACTTTCAATGTTTATTCCTTGCAATGTGTCAAAGTGATTTCTACTTTCAAAATAATTGTAATGAGTCGCTCACGGTTGCCATAGAAACGAAACAGAAAAAAAGATTCAGGTGTACACATGTGTTCTCCAAGGTCTAGGTCAAAGGGTCAAAGTTCGTCGTATCCAATAAAAGTTCTTTTCACAAGGATTACATATTTGAAATACGAAAGCCCTAGTACTTACCGTTCAAACGTTATGGCTATTTACTATGTTCAAGACGCCCCCCCCCCCTCTTTTTATGAAGCACACAGCCAAGTAGAATACACAGATATAACATATACAACTTACAAGTAACTTTTTAAAATCTTCATTCATAAAATTCAGTTCCCGTCATGTGATATTTTGCCATCATTCATTCTCCTTCTGTTTTGTCTCTTGAATTTATAAATATTTTATTTTATCTATATAAAAAAAAATAACGATTGTCAGCTGCATTTACTATCATTTCGCGTTTTCTTGTATATCTATCACTTGTATATTATTCATTTCATTAGATAGTGCAAGTATAAATTAAAAAATTGGTACGTCATTTCCATAGTTTTTATTCATTCATAAAGTCTTTGATCCGCTCCTGATGGTTCGCAAAGCCTTGATCACCACTGTATACAAAACATTCATCTCGCCGAAAATGTTCATGATTCCGCTAAACTGAGAAAGTTCACACATGATTTATTATCTCATAACACACATCAGCTTTCTGCAATGCAGAAATGCTCGAATTGAAGGGGAAAATTCAAAGTTCCATTATAAGTCGCCCCAACGAAGTCGGGGACGACATATTGATATTGTAGGCACGTTTTTTTTTTTATCCAGGCTGTTTCTTGGAGATGGCTTGACAATCTTCCTGAAACTTTCCTTTTTAAGGACGATCACTGGTTGTAGTTGTGCAGTGAGGTCGTTCAGTTCCAATATGTCTACCGTTGCCATGGAAACCTGTAAAAAGCGACAAATTTTGTCCGAGAGTGTTCTCTCTGGTCCCTTAACGTTCGTCATGAAACTTTTCTTATTTTAATGATTAGTATCTGTAGTTCTGCAACTCGTATTTAAAATTTTCATATAACCGATTATTGCCATGGAAACCGGGTGAAAGTAAAAATTCTTTAATTTCGATTTTCTCAATAACTACTCAGGCAATCGTTTTGAAACTTTCAATGTTTATTCCTTGCAATGTGTCAAAGTGATTTCTACTTTCAAAATAATTGTAATGAGTCGCTCACGGTTGCCATAGAAACGAAACAGAAAAAAAGATTCAGATGTACACATGTGTTCTCCAAGGTCTAGGTCAAAGGGTCAATGTTCGTCGTATCCAATAAAAGTTCTTTTCACAAGGATTACATATTTGAAATACGAAAGCCCTAGTACTTACGGTTCAAACGTTATGGCTATTTACTATGGTTCAAGACGACCCCCCCCCCTTTTTTTTGAAGCACACAGCCAAGTAAATACACAGATATAACATATACAACTTACAAGTAACTTTTTAAAATCTTCATTCATAAAATTCAGTTCCCGTCATGTGATATTTTGCCATCATTCATTCTCCTTCTGTTTTGTCTCTTGAATTTATAAATATTTTATTTTATCTATATAAAAAAATAACGATTGTCAGCTGCATTTATTATCATTTCGCGTTTTCTTGTATATCTATCACTTGTATATTATTCATTTCATTAGAAGTGCAAGTATAAATTAAAAAATTGGTACGTCATTTCCATAGTTTTTATTCATTCATAAATTCTTTGATCCGCTCCTGATGGTTCGCAAAGCCTTGATCACCACTGTATACAAAACATTCATCTCGCCGAAAATGTTCATGATTCCGCTAAACTGAGAAAGTTCACACATGATTTATCATCTCATAACACACATCAGCTCTCTGCAATGCAGAAATGCTCGAATTGATGGTGGCATGTCAGATTCGTTTTTCGGTGGAACCTCTAAAATGAAAGTGAAAGAGGGAAATTTCAGAGTTCCCACTGGCGTTACAATACACAAAATAATTCGTCTGATCTTCTTCATAAATTACATTTCCCAAGCTTTTATGATAGGAAAGATACTGCCAATTAACAAGTATGAGGCTCAGTTCAGTACATCTGCCAGATTTCGTTTATGCAAGTCTGCAAATTGAGGAACTTGTAATTTTCCTGCACTACTTTCTTCTCCTACCGATTCTAAAAATAATGAGAGGGATGTACCGAATTAAGGTCTTCCGTTTCCAATGGAAAGGACTGATATAACTCAAAGGTTTTCAAACTTAGCTTATGGACTTTTGTTTTAGTGATGATAAAAATGAAAGTCTTGTCTAATACGGGGCGACATATGCTATTGCTTGCAATAGCAGACTTTCCAGTATTCTTACTATTTTCGTATTGACCAACTTCTGGAAATGACCTTTGTCCGGTCCATTTCTCCAGAACAGCTTTAGATATGAAAGTTTACTGTTTCGGATATCATAGATCATGACTTGAAGATGTGTCGAACACCATTTTGTCCGTCGTCAATTCTTCCGGTCGTCACGAAAAAGGGGATTAAAAGTCGATTTTTTAAATTTCTTTGTCTTTCTTTCTATCTTTTTCTGTGATATTCATGGCATAAGTAAAGGCCCCTATTTGCTGATTTAACGTATAACCAGTTTCCTGATTTGATAAAGAAGAAATTAAATATCTTTGAATGTCTTAGAACTTTCGCAAGCGTAGGTTCAACGTTTCCTTAAACACTAAAAAATATTCATTTTATTTTCTCATAAAAAGGCTGCGCGAGTATCTCACATTGTGCCATCGTGCAGGTAAGGTCTTCCCCGGGATGGGGAATGGACCTGTAGAAAACCTTCTCTGGTTCCACAGAGTCGAGTTTTTGGCAAATAAAATGAATGAAACATATATCATGTGTTTGCATCTTATACCCCCCCCCCCATTTTTTTTTTTTGAAAACTGTAAGAAACCTAGCCCCCATCTTTCTCACTTATTGAAATGAATGCTAATTCCGCATTAATGTTTTACATTCTACATAAAATGACCTTGACATTTATATAACAAGGCACTCGTCTTGAAGTTAAGAAAATGATAAGGCTTATTTCTTTCTAAAAAATAATGGTTATTTACAAGTCTATATTCAAGACAGCCCCCCCCCCCTCGGAAGCGCGCAGCCAGGTAGAATTCGCAGATATAACATATACAACTTACAAGTAACGTTTTAAAAGTTTCATTCATAAAAAAAAATTAGTTCCCCTTATGTCATCTGATAATTTGCTATCATTCATTCTTCCTATGTTTTGTCTGTAGAATTTATAATTATTTCATTTAAAAAATTATCTTGAGAAAATAAAGATTGTCAGCTGCATTTATTAGCATCTCGCATTTTCTTGTATATCTTTTACTTGCATATGGATAATGTCATTAAATAAAATAAAAGAAATCAAACTCTATTTCCATCTTTTTTAATTCATTCATAAATTCTTGGATCCGCTCGCAGCTGCGCTCGCGGTGGCCTCATCGCTACTGTAAACAATTCATTCATCACGCCGAAAATGTTCATGATTCCGCTAAACTAAGAAAGTTTACACAGGGTTTATCATCTCAAATCAAACATCAGACCTGTCCAATGCATGAATGCTCGAGTTAAAGAGGAAAATTCAGGAATTATTTTGCCTCCTCCATATTTTGCCGTGAACCTAGGCGACATTTTGTAATTATGTCGCCCCGAACGAAGTCGGGGACGACGCATGTTTTTTTTATCCAGGCTGTTTCTCGGAGATGGCTGGGACAATCTTCCTGAAACTTTCCTTCAAGGACGATCACTGGTTGTAGTTGTGCAGTGAGGTCGTTCAGTTCCAATATGTCTACCGTTGCCATGGAAACCTGTAAAAAGCGACAAATTTTGTCCGAGATCTCTGGTCCCTTAAACGTTCGTCATGAAACTTTTCTTATTTTAATGATTAGTATCTGTAGTTCTGCAACTCGTATTTAAAATTTTCATATAATCGATTATTGCCATGGAAACCAGGTGAAAGTTAAAATTCTTTAATTTCGATTTTCTCAGGCTACTCAGGCAATCGTTTTGAAACTTTCAATGTTTATGAAACTCAAAGTGATTTCTACTTTCAAAATAATTGTAATGAGTCGCTCACGGTTGCCATAGAAACGAAACAGAAAAAAAGATTCAGATGTACACATGTGTTCTCCAAGGTCTAGGTCAAAGGGTCAAAGTTCGTCGTATCCAATAAAAGTTCTTTTCAAAGGATTACATATTTGAAATACGAAAGTCTTACCGTTCAAACGTTATGGCTATTTACTATGTTCAAGACGCCCCCCCCTCAAAATTTTTATGAAGCACACAGCCAAGTAGAATACACAGATATAACATATACAACTTACAAGTAACTTTTTAAAATCTTCATTCATAAAATTCAGTTCCCGTCATGTGATATTTTGCCATCATTCATTCTCCTTCTGTTTTGTCTCTTGAATTTATAAATATTTTATTTTATCTATATAAAAAAAAATAACGATTGTCAGCTGCATTTATTATCATTTCGCGTTTTCTTGTATATCTATCACTTGTATATTATTCATTTCATTAGATAGTGCAAGTATAAATTAAAAAATTGGTACGTCATTTCCATAGTTTTTATTCATTCATAAATTCTTTGATCCGCTCCTGATGGTTCGCAAAGCCTTGATCACCACTGTATACAAAACATTCATCTCGCCGAAAATGTTCATGATTCCGCTAAACTGAGAAAGTTCACACATGATTTATTATCTCATAACACACATCAGCTCTCTGCAATGCAGAAATGCTCGAATTGAAGGGGAAAATTCAGGAGTTATTGATGAGAAAAATTCAGGAGTTATTATGTCTCCCCGAACGAAGTCGGGGACGACATATTGATATTGTACGCATGTTTTTTTTATCCAGGCTGTTTCTCGGAGATGGCTGGGACAATCTTCCTGAAACTTTCCTTCAAGGACGATCACTGGTTGTAGTTGTGCAGTGAGGTCGTTCAGTTCCAAATGTCTACCGTTGCCATGGAAACCTGTAAAAAGCGACAAATTTTGTCCGAGAGTGTTCTCTCTGGTCCCTTAAACGTTCGTCATGAAACTTTTCTTATTTTAATGATTAGTATCTGATGGAATAGTTCTGCAACTCGTATTTAAAATTTTCATATAATCGATTATTGCCATGGAAACCAGGTGAAAGTTAAAATTCTTTAATTTCGATTTTCTCAATAACTACTCAGGCAATCGTTTTGAAACTTTCAATGTTTATTCCTTGCAATGTGTCAAAGTGATTTCTACTTTCAAAATAATTGTAATGAGTCGCTCACGGTTGCCATAGAAACGAAACAGAAAAAAAGATTCAGATGTACACATGTGTTCTCCAAGGTCTAGGTCAAAGGGTCAAAGTTCGTCGTATCCAATAAAAGTTCTTTTCACAAGGATTACATATTTGAAATACGAAAGCCCTAGTACTTACCGTTCAAACGTTATGGCTATTTACTATGTTCAAGACGCCCCCCCCCCCCCTCTTTTTATGAAGCACACAGCCAAGTAGAATACACAGATATAACATATACAACTTACAAGTAACTTTTTAAAATCTTCATTCATAAAATTCAGTTCCCGTCATGTGATATTTTGCCATCATTCATTCTCCTTCTGTTTTGTCTCTTGAATTTATAAATATTTTATTTTATCTATATAAAAAAAAATAACGATTGTCAGCTGCATTTATTATCATTTCGCGTTTTCTTGTATATCTATCACTTGTATATTATTCATTTCATTAGATAGTGCAAGTATAAATTAAAAAATTGGTACGTCATTTCCATAGTTTTTATTCATTCATAAATTCTTTGATCCGCTCCTGATGGTTCGCAAAGCCTTGATCACCACTGTATACAAAACATTCATCTCGCCGAAAATGTTCATGATTCCGCTAAACTGAGAAAGTTCACACATGATTTATTATCTCATAACACACATCAGCTCTCTGCAATGCAGAAATGCTCGAATTGAAGGGGAAAATTCAGGAGTTATTGATGAGAAAAATTCAGGAGTTATTATGTCGCCCCGAACGAAGTCGGGGACGACATATTGATATTGTACGCATGTTTTTTTTTATCCAGGCTGTTTCTCGGAGATGGCTGGGACAATCTTCCTGAAACTTTCCTTCAAGGACGATCACTGGTTGTAGTTGTGCAGTGAGGTCGTTCAGTTCCAATATGTCTACCGTTGCCATGGAAACCTGTAAAAAGCGACAAATTTTGTCCGAGAGTGTTCTCTCTGGTCCCTTAAACGTTCGTCATGAAACTTTTCTTATTTTAATGATTAGTATCTGTAGTTCTGCAACTCGTATTTAAAATTTTCATATAATCGATTATTGCCATGGAAACCAGGTGAAAGTTAAAATTCTTTAATTTCGATTTTCTCAATAACTACTCAGGCAATCGTTTTGAAACTTTCAATGTTTATTCCTTGCAATGTGTCAAAGTGATTTCTACTTTCAAAATAATTGTAATGAGTCGCTCACGGTTGCCATAGAAACGAAACAGAAAAAAAGATTCAGATGTACACATGTGTTCTCCAAGGTCTAGGTCAAAGGGTCAAAGTTCGTCGTATCCAATAAAAGTTCTTTTCACAAGGATTACATATTTGAAATACGAAAGCCCTAGTACTTACCGTTCAAACGTTATGGCTATTTACTATGTTCAAGACGCCCCCCCCCCTCTTTTTATGAAGCACACAGCCAAGTAGAATACACAGATATAACATATACAACTTACAAGTAACTTTTTAAAATCTTCATTCATAAAATTCAGTTCCCGTCATGTGATATTTTGCCATCATTCATTCTCCTTCTGTTTTGTCTCTTGAATTTATAAATATTTTATTTTATCTATATAAAAAAAAATAACGATTGTCAGCTGCATTTATTATCATTTCGCGTTTTCTTGTATATCTATCACTTGTATATTATTCATTTCATTAGATAGTGCAAGTATAAATTAAAAAATTGGTACGTCATTTCCATAGTTTTTATTCATTCATAAATTCTTTGATCCGCTCCTGATGGTTCGCAAAGCCTTGATCACCACTGTATACAAAACATTCATCTCGCCGAAAATGTTCATGATTCCGCTAAACTGAGAAAGTTCACACATGATTTATTATCTCATAACACACATCAGCTCTCTGCAATGCAGAAATGCTCGAATTGAAGGGGAAAATTCAGGAGTTATTGATGAGAAAAATTCAGGAGTTATGTCGCCCCGAACGAAGTCGGGGACGACATATTGATATTGTACGCATGTTTTTTTTATCCAGGCTGTTTCTCGGAGATGGCTGGGACAATCTTCCTGAAACTTTCCTTCAAGGACGATCACTGGTTGTAGTTGTGCAGTGAGGTCGTTCAGTTCCAATATGTCTACCGTTGCCATGGAAACCTGTAAAAAGCGACAAATTTTGTCCGAGAGTGTTCTCTCTGGTCCCTTAAACGTTCGTCATGAAACTTTTCTTATTTTAATGATTAGTATCTGTAGTTCTGCAACTCGTATTTAAAATTTTCATATAATCGATTATTGCCATGGAAACCAGGTGAAAGTTAAAATTCTTTAATTTCGATTTCTCAATAACTACTCAGGCAATCGTTTTGAAACTTTCAATGTTTATTCCTTGCAATGTGTCAAAGTGATTTCTACTTTCAAAATAATTGTAATGAGTCGCTCACGGTTGCCATAGAAACGAAACAGAAAAAAAGATTCAGATGTACACATGTGTTCTCCAAGGTCTAGGTCAAAGGGTCAAAGTTCGTCGTATCCAATAAAAGTTCTTTTCACAAGGATTACATATTTGAAATACGAAAGCCCTAGTACTTACCGTTCAAACGTTATGGCTATTTACTATGTTCAAGACGCCCCCCCCCCCCTCTTTTTATGAAGCACACAGCCAAGTAGAATACACAGATATAACATATACAACTTACAAGTAACTTTTTAAAATCTTCATTCATAAAATTCAGTTCCCGTCATGTGATATTTTGCCATCATTCATTCTCCTTCTGTTTTGTCTCTTGAATTTATAAATATTTTATTTTATCTATATAAAAAAAAAATAACGATTGTCAGCTGCATTTATTATCATTTCGCGTTTTCTTGTATATCTATCACTTGTATATTATTCATTTCATTAGATAGTGCAAGTATAAATTAAAAAATTGGTACGTCATTTCCATAGTTTTTATTCATTCATAAATTCTTTGATCCGCTCCTGATGGTTCGCAAAGCCTTGATCACCACTGTATACAAAACATTCATCTCGCCGAAAATGTTCATGATTCCGCTAAACTGAGAAAGTTCACACATGATTTATTATCTCATAACACACATCAGCTCTCTGCAATGCAGAAATGCTCGAATTGAAGGGGAAAATTCAGGAGTTATTGATGAGAAAAATTCAGGAGTTATTATGTCGCCCCGAACGAAGTCGGGGACGACATATTGATATTGTACGCATGTTTTTTTTTATCCAGGCTGTTTCTCGGAGATGGCTGGGACAATCTTCCTGAAACTTTCCTTCAAGGACGATCACTGGTTGTAGTTGTGCAGTGAGGTCGTTCAGTTCCAATATGTCTACCGTTGCCATGGAAACCTGTAAAAAGCGACAAATTTTGTCCGAGAGTGTTCTCTCTGGTCCCTTAAACGTTCGTCATGAAACTTTTCTTATTTTAATGATTAGTATCTGTAGTTCTGCAACTCGTATTTAAAATTTTCATATAATCGATTATTGCCATGGAAACCAGGTGAAAGTTAAAATTCTTTAATTTCGATTTTCTCAATAACTACTCAGGCAATCGTTTTGAAACTTTCAATGTTTATTCCTTGCAATGTGTCAAAGTGATTTCTACTTTCAAAATAATTGTAATGAGTCGCTCACGGTTGCCATAGAAACGAAACAGAAAAAAAGATTCAGATGTACACATGTGTTCTCCAAGGTCTAGGTCAAAGGGTCAAAGTTCGTCGTATCCAATAAAAGTTCTTTTCACAAGGATTACATATTTGAAATACGAAAGCCCTAGTACTTACCGTTCAAACGTTATGGCTATTTACTATGTTCAAGACGCCCCCCCCCCCTCTTTTTATGAAGCACACAGCCAAGTAGAATACACAGATATAACATATACAACTTACAAGTAACTTTTTAAAATCTTCATTCATAAAATTCAGTTCCCGTCATGTGATATTTTGCCATCATTCATTCTCCTTCTGTTTTGTCTCTTGAATTTATAAATATTTTATTTTATCTATATAAAAAAAAAATAACGATTGTCAGCTGCATTTATTATCATTTCGCGTTTTCTTGTATATCTATCACTTGTATATTATTCATTTCATTAGATAGTGCAAGTATAAATTAAAAAATTGGTACGTCATTTCCATAGTTTTTATTCATTCATAAATTCTTTGATCCGCTCCTGATGGTTCGCAAAGCCTTGATCACCACTGTATACAAAACATTCATCTCGCCGAAAATGTTCATGATTCCGCTAAACTGAGAAAGTTCACACATGATTTATTATCTCATAACACACATCAGCTTCTGCAATGCAGAAATGCTCGAATTGAAGGGGAAAATTCAGGAGTTATTGATGAGAAAAATTCAGGAGTTATTATGTCGCCCCGAACGAAGTCGGGGACGACATATTGATATTGTACGCATGTTTTTTTTATCCAGGCTGTTTCTCGGAGATGGCTGGGACAATCTTCCTGAAACTTTCCTTCAAGGACGATCACTGGTTGTAGTTGTGCAGTGAGGTCGTTCAGTTCCAATATGTCTACCGTTGCCATGGAAACCTGTAAAAAGCGACAAATTTTGTCCGAGAGTGTTCTCTCTGGTCCCTTAAACGTTCGTCATGAAACTTTTCTTATTTTAATGATTAGTATCTGTAGTTCTGCAACTCGTATTTAAAATTTTCATATAATCGATTATTGCCATGGAAACCAGGTGAAAGTTAAAATTCTTTAATTTCGATTTTCTCAATAACTACTCAGGCAATCGTTTTGAAACTTTCAATGTTTATTCCTTGCAATGTGTCAAAGTGATTTCTACTTTCAAAATAATTGTAATGAGTCGCTCACGGTTGCCATAGAAACGAAACAGAAAAAAAGATTCAGATGTACACATGTGTTCTCCAAGGTCTAGGTCAAAGGGTCAAAGTTCGTCGTATCCAATAAAAGTTCTTTTCACAAGGATTACATATTTGAAATACGAAAGCCCTAGTACTTACCGTTCAAACGTTATGGCTATTTACTATGTTCAAGACGCCCCCCCCCCCCTCTTTTTATGAAGCACACAGCCAAGTAGAATACACAGATATAACATATACAACTTACAAGTAACTTTTTAAAATCTTCATTCATAAAATTCAGTTCCCGTCATGTGATATTTTGCCATCATTCATTCTCCTTCTGTTTTGTCTCTTGAATTTATAAATATTTTATTTTATCTATATAAAAAAAAAATAACGATTGTCAGCTGCATTTATTATCATTTCGCGTTTTCTTGTATATCTATCACTTGTATATTATTCATTTCATTAGATAGTGCAAGTATAAATTAAAAAATTGGTACGTCATTTCCATAGTTTTTATTCATTCATAAATTCTTTGATCCGCTCCTGATGGTTCGCAAAGCCTTGATCACCACTGTATACAAAACATTCATCTCGCCGAAAATGTTCATGATTCCGCTAAACTGAGAAAGTTCACACATGATTTATTATCTCATAACACACATCAGCTTTCTGCAATGCAGAAATGCTCGAATTGAAGGGGAAAATTCAGGAGTTATTGATGAGAAAAATTCAGGAGTTATTATGTCGCCCCGAACGAAGTCGGGGACGACATATTGATATTGTACGCATGTTTTTTTTATCCAGGCTGTTTCTCGGAGATGGCTGGGACAATCTTCCTGAAACTTTCCTTCAAGGACGATCACTGGTTGTAGTTGTGCAGTGAGGTCGTTCAGTTCCAATATGTCTACCGTTGCCATGGAAACCTGTAAAAAGCGACAAATTTTGTCCGAGAGTGTTCTCTCTGGTCCCTTAAACGTTCGTCATGAAACTTTTCTTATTTTAATGATTAGTATCTGTAGTTCTGCAACTCGTATTTAAAATTTTCATATAATCGATTATTGCCATGGAAACCAGGTGAAAGTTAAAATTCTTTAATTTCGATTTTCTCAATAACTACTCAGGCAATCGTTTTGAAACTTTCAATGTTTATTCCTTGCAATGTGTCAAAGTGATTTCTACTTTCAAAATAATTGTAATGAGTCGCTCACGGTTGCCATAGAAACGAAACAGAAAAAAAGATTCAGATGTACACATGTGTTCTCCAAGGTCTAGGTCAAAGGGTCAAAGTTCGTCGTATCCAATAAAAGTTCTTTTCACAAGGATTACATATTTGAAATACGAAAGCCCTAGTACTTACCGTTCAAACGTTATGGCTATTTACTATGTTCAAGACGCCCCCCCCCCCTTTTTTTATGAAGCACACAGCCAAGTAGAATACACAGATATAACATATACAACTTACAAGTAACTTTTTAAAATCTTCATTCATAAAATTCAGTTCCCGTCATGTGATATTTTGCCATCATTCATTCTCCTTCTGTTTTGTCTCTTGAATTTATAAATATTTTATTTTATCTATATAAAAAAAAAATAACGATTGTCAGCTGCATTTATTATCATTTCGCGTTTTCTTGTATATCTATCACTTGTATATTATTCATTTCATTAGATAGTGCAAGTATAAATTAAAAAATTGGTACGTCATTTCCATAGTTTTTATTCATTCATAAATTCTTTGATCCGCTCCTGATGGTTCGCAAAGCCTTGATCACCACTGTATACAAAACATTCATCTCGCCGAAAATGTTCATGATTCCGCTAAACTGAGAAAGTTCACACATGATTTATTATCTCATAACACACATCAGCTTTCTGCAATGCAGAAATGCTCGAATTGAAGGGGAAAATTCAGGAGTTATTGATGAGAAAAATTCAGGAGTTATTATGTCGCCCCGAACGAAGTCGGGGACGACATATTGATATTGTACGCATGTTTTTTTTTATCCAGGCTGTTTCTCGGAGATGGCTGGGACAATCTTCCTGAAACTTTCCTTCAAGGACGATCACTGGTTGTAGTTGTGCAGTGAGGTCGTTCAGTTCCAATATGTCTACCGTTGCCATGGAAACCTGTAAAAAGCGACAAATTTTGTCCGAGAGTGTTCTCTCTGGTCCCTTAAACGTTCGTCATGAAACTTTTCTTATTTTAATGATTAGTATCTGTAGTTCTGCAACTCGTATTTAAAATTTTCATATAATCGATTATTGCCATGGAAACCAGGTGAAAGTTAAAATTCTTTAATTTCGATTTTCTCAATAACTACTCAGGCAATCGTTTTGAAACTTTCAATGTTTATTCCTTGCAATGTGTCAAAGTGATTTCTACTTTCAAAATAATTGTAATGAGTCGCTCACGGTTGCCATAGAAACGAAACAGAAAAAAAGATTCAGATGTACACATGTGTTCTCCAAGGTCTAGGTCAAAGGGTCAAAGTTCGTCGTATCCAATAAAAGTTCTTTTCACAAGGATTACATATTTGAAATACGAAAGCCCTAGTACTTACCGTTCAAACGTTATGGCTATTTACTATGTTCAAGACGCCCCCCTCTTTTTATGAAGCACACAGCCAAGTAGAATACACAGATATAACATATACAACTTACAAGTAACTTTTTAAAATCTTCATTCATAAAATTCAGTTCCCGTCATGTGATATTTTGCCATCATTCATTCTCCTTCTGTTTTGTCTCTTGAATTTATAAATATTTTATTTTATCTATATAAAAAAAAATAACGATTGTCAGCTGCATTTATTATCATTTCGCGTTTTCTTGTATATCTATCACTTGTATATTATTCATTTCATTAGATAGTGCAAGTATAAATTAAAAAATTGGTACGTCATTTCCATAGTTTTTATTCATTCATAAATTCTTTGATCCGCTCCTGATGGTTCGCAAAGCCTTGATCACCACTGTATACAAAACATTCATCTCGCCGAAAATGTTCATGATTCCGCTAAACTGAGAAAGTTCACACATGATTTATTATCTCATAACACACATCAGCTCTCTGCAATGCAGAAATGCTCGAATTGATGGTGGCATGTCAGATTCGTTTTTCGGTAGAACCTCTAAAATGAAAGTGAAAGAGGGAAATTTCAGAGTTCTCACTGGCGTTACAATACACAAAATAATTCGGCTGATCTTCTTCATAAATTACATTTCCCAAGCTTTTATCATAGGAAAGATACTGCCAATTAACAAGTATGAGGCTCAGTTCAGTACATCTGCCAGATTTCTTTTATGCAAGTCTGCAAATTGAGGAACTTGTAATTTTCCTGCACTACTTTCTTCTCCTACCGATTCTAAAAATAATGAGTGGGATGTACCGAATTAAGGTCTTCCGTTTCCAATGGAAAGGACTGATATAACTCAATGGTTGTTCAAACTTAGCTTATGCACTTTTGTTTTAGTGATGATAAAAATGAAAGTCTTGTCTAATACGGGGCGACATATGCTATTGCTTGCAATAGCAGACTTTCTAGTTAAGGTCTTCCGTCTTCACGGAAGACCTTTTAGTGATTCTACTGTTTCTTATTATTATTCTTATTTTTTTCCCCAAAATTTTGTGCAGGCGATTTCTCAAAAACTATTCGGTGGTTTTCAATGAAACTTTCAGGAATTATGCGTCATTATATGAACTTTGTTCATCAGAAAAAATTTGGAATATGTAGGTTCCAAGTTATTGACAGTTTTCTGATTTTAAAATGGATTTTTGTCCCCCCTTTTTTACGAAAATGTTTAAAGATATTAACTGGAGACTTGTTAGAGATAATAGATGATGGCTTTTAGATATGTGAAATCACCTTTTCGTGTGTCGTCAGTACTTCCGGTCGCTAGCGGAAGCGAATTTAAAAAGTCGGTATTTTCTAACTTTTTTGTTTTTCAATATTTTTCATTTATTTTTGGAATGTTAATAGAAACCGTTCTGATAATGCTTACTTTATAATTTGTTTGAACATTGATTTATCCAATCCCTAGATATTAACATTTAAAAATTTGAAGCGGGTTAAATGGCGGCTGCCTACATTTCGCAATAGGAGTTTACGGAGGCAGCCGAGCGTTTGCTTGAACGAAAGTAAATAAGGATATATGAAATGTAAAGGAACACTGGGATTGTCACGTAGTAGTTACGTTGCAATTCTATGTCAAACTAAGGTTAAATCCATGGTCGTTTCAAACGTCTTCTTTAATTGGTTTTTGCGGTTTTCAAAGTAAAAAAAGAAAAGACTAAATGTGCAAATGAAATACGACACCTACATGTACTATCATTTGTTTTGCGGAAAAACAGATCTTAAATCATAGTTATAAGTAATAGTTTTTTTAAGAAACAATATCGATGTATATAGCAATTATTAAACGTATCCACTGTTTTGCTCATGCACACTTGAGTCAGATTAAACTAAACGGAAAGACAAACATAAGAAAACAATTTTTTAGAAGAATTGAGTTTATATTAATATTCTTGTCTCAAAGATATGATTTAAGTTATTGAACATAAATGGTATCTGATTCCTTGACCTTCTTAGGGCGACACATGTTTTTCGGCGAAACATATTAACATTTTCATGAAAGTTTAACTAATTGGGATAGTTCAGTATGGGGATAAACAGGAAATTTTAAAAACTAAAAAGTTATAGCAGTTTCACTGATTGTTACTTATCTATTTACGTCAAAGAATTTGTAAATGTGTTAAAAACAATTTCTTTACCTTGAAATTTTAGTCATAAGAACGTTCTTTTTTTATTTGCATTGAAGCTATCACAACTAATTAATGGGGCATTCCAAAGAAAAGGCGCGAAGATTTACTCGTTTTCGTTTGACGCAAAATTATGAATAGTGACCGCCTTTCATTATTCTAAGACAGATGTACTGTTTCAGAAGTATATACAAGTAGATTAAGAGATGTGGTCCCAATAGCGTAACAGTAAGCGCTTTGGATTTTAATGCTGGCGACCCGGGTTTAATCCCCTTTGTTTCCCTAAAAAGTTTTATCACTTTTTCAGATCGATTTTGCTAGGGTTTTTAGCTCACTGAAATATTTCTTATCAAGTGAGCTTTTCTGATCACATTTTGTCCGGCGTCCGTCTTTTTCTGTCCGTCTGTCTGTCCGTTGTCTGTCTGTCTGTCCGTCTGTCTGTAAACTTTTCACATTTTCGACTTCTTCTCAAGAACCACTGGGCCAATTTCAACCAAACTTGCCACAAAGTATCCTTGGGAAAGGGGATTCAAGTTTGTTCAAATGAAGGGCCAGGCCCTTGTTCAAGGGGAGATAATTGGGAATTAATGAAAATTTGGTGGCATGTTTTAAAAATCTTTTCTCAAGAACCACTGTGCCAGGAAAGATGAAACTTATGGGGAAACATCCTCAGGTAGTGTAGATTTAAGTTTGTTCAAATCATGACACCCCGGTTGTCACGGGCCAGAATGTCCAAAGAAATTTTACATTTAAAAAATTGGAAATATTCAATTTCTTTTCTTCTCCTCAAGAACAACAAAGCCATAATTGATCATATTTATGTGGAAGCATGCTCATAGAGTAGTTCAAGTTTTTCAAATATGATAGGGGTAGGGTGGGGCAAAATGGCCGACAAAGTTTTACATTAAAATGTAAAAAATTCTTTAAAAATTTCTTCTTTCAACAAAGCCATAAATGACATATTTATATGGAAGCATCCTCAGGTAGTGTAATTCAAGTTTGTTCAAATCATGATATGTCAGGGCTGGGCAAAATGGCCGACAAAGTTTTACATGGAAATGTATAGGAAAATTCTTTAAAAATCTTCTTCTCAAGAACAACAAAGCCATAATTGATCATATTTATATGGAAGCATCCTCAAGTGTAGATTCAAGTTTGTTCAAATCATTTAGGGGTAGGGCGGGGCCAAAATGGCCGAGAAAGTTTTACCTAGAAATGTATAGGAAAACTCTTTAAAAATCTTCTTCTCAAGAACAACAAAGCCATTTGATCATATTTATATGGACCGCACTTCCGGTAGTTTAGAGGAAAGTTTGATCAAATCATGACCCCCAGGGGTAAAAAATGGCTTTTTACATGGAAATGTATAGGAAAATTCTTTAAAAATCTTCTTCTCAAGAATTACAAAGCCATAATTGATCTTTTTATGGAAGCATCCTCAGGTAGTGTAGATTCAAGTTTGTTCAAATCATGACCCCCAGGGGTAGGGCGGGGCCAAAATGGCCGAAAAGGTTTTAAAAATGTATAGGAAAACTCTTTAAAAATCTTCTTCTGTGCATAATTTTTTCTTGGGACTACTTTTGAATTTAAGCTTTTCAAGTACGTATAAACCAATCCTGCTTTTTGAACATGCTCAAGCGATGTGGCCCATGGGCCTTCTTGATTTTTTTCAGAATCAGACGGAAGACCTCTCGTTGCTCGCAACAAGAGTTTCTAGTATTCTTCCTATTTTCGTATTGACCAACTTCTGGAAATGACCTTTGTCCGGTCCATTTCTCCCGTACAGCTTAAGATATGAAAGTTTACTGTGTCGGATATCATAGATCATGACTTGAAGATGTGTCGAACAACATTTTGTCCGTCGTCAATTCTTCCGGTCGTCACGAAAAAGGGGATTAAAAGTCGATTTTTTAAATTTCTTTGTCTTTCTTTCTATCTTTTTCTGTGATATTCATGGCATAAGTAAAGGCCCCTATTTGCTGATTTAACGTATAACCAGTTTCTTGATTTGATAAAGAAGAAATTAAATATCTTTGAATGTCTTAGAACTTTCGCAAGCGTAGGTTCAACGTTTCCTTAAACACTAAAAAATATTCATTTTATTTTCTCATAAAAAGGCTGCGCGAGTATCTCACATTGTGCCATTGTGCAGGTAAGGTCTTCCCCGGGATGGGGAATTGACCTGTAGAAAACCTTCTCTGGTTCCACAGAGTCGAGTTTTTGGCAAATAAAATGAATGAAACATATATCATGTGTGTGCATCTTATACCCCGCCCCCGTTTTTTTTTTTTTTGTAAACTGTAAGAAACCTAGCCCCCATCTTTCTCACTTATTGAAATGAATGCTAATTCCGCTTTAATGTTTTACATTCTACATAAAATGACCTTGACATTTATATAACAAGGCACTCTTCTTGAAGTTAAGAAAATGATAAGGCGTAATTCTTTCTAAAAAATAATGGTTATTTACAAGTCTATATTCAAGACAGCCCCCCCCCCCCCCTCGGAAGCGCGCAGCCAGGTAGAATTCGCAGATATAACATATACAACTTACAAGTAACGTTTTAAAAGTTTCATTCATAAAAAAAAATTAGTTCCCCATATGTCATCTGATAATTTGCTATCATTCATTCTTCCTATGTTTTGTCTGTAGAATTTATAATTATTTCATTTAAAAAATTATCTTGAGAAAATAAAGATTGTCAGCTGCATTTATTAGCATCTCGCATTTTCTTGTATATCTTTTACTTGCATATGAATAATGTCATTAAATAAAATAAAAGAAATCAAACTCTATTTCCATCTTTTTTAATTCATTCATAAATTCTTGGATCCGCTCGCAGCTGCGCGGTGGCCTCATCGCTACTGTAAACAATTCATTCATCACGCCGAAAATGTTCATGATTCCGCTAAACTAAGAAAGTTTACACAGGGTTTATCATCTCAAATCAAACATCAGACCTGTCCAATGCATGAATGCTCGAGTTAAAGAGGAAAATTCAGGAATTATTTTGCCTCCTCCATATTTTGCCGTGAACCTAGGCGACATTTTGTAATTTTATTAGGTCTTTCCACCTTTCTGTGGAAAGACCTCTTGAAATGCTTCTTTTTATTATTAGGTCTTTCCACCTTTCTGTGGAAAGACCTCTTGAAATGCTTATGTTTATTATTAGGTCTTTCCACCTTTCTGTGGAAAGACCTCTTGAAATGCTTCTGTTTATTATTATTATTATTATTATTTTTCCGCTACGGACTTTTGATCCGAAAGACTTATCGAAAAACTTTTTAGTTCATGATACTCGACATCAAAAGTTATTTCGAAAAACAACCCAACGTATATGACCTATGACCCCTTACGGAGTTCTTGCCCCTTTTATGTAAAACCTTGTTATCGCTACTCCTTCGAAACCATAAACCGTAGAAATATGAAACCTTCACTAAAGTCTTCCACTAATTGAGAGGATTCTGGAATCTATTCATTGCGAAAGTATTCGGTGACTCCTTCAATGAGTTATTGCCCCTGAAACTTTTTGAATTTTCGAAATAATTAAAAATTTTCAAAACAAGAAGTGATAGAGACATGGGACTAACTGCATAAAATTCATTGATCTTTGAGCTTAAAATTCATGTAAAGGTGAAAGGTCAAGGTCATTCCAAAATTGAGAAATTAAGCTCTTTTTATATCTCTTTTGTCTTTTAACATATACAAACTGTCTTAGCATCATTAATATGTACTTTTAAAGCTATTTTAAAGATTCAATTAGTATTGCGTAAGATTGACCCTATTAAAAGTTATGGCCCTTTGTGCGGAAAACCTAGTTATCACTACTACTGCGAAACCGTAAACTGTACAAATATGAAACCTTCACTAAAGTCTTCGACTAATTGAGAGGATTCTGGAATCTATTCATTGCGAAAGTCTTCGGTGACTTCTTCAATGAGTTATTGCCCCTGAAAGTCTTTGAATTTTACAAATAATTAAAAATTTTCAAAACGAGAAGGCATAGAGACATGAGCCTAACTGCATAAGATTCATTGACCTTTGAGCTTAAAATTCATGTAAAGGTCAAAGGTCAAGGTCATTCCAAAACTTAGAAATTTAGCTCTTTTTATATCTCTTTTGTCTTTCAACATATGATTAATGTCTATGCATCATTTATATGTACTTTTAAAACTGTTTCTTAGATTTCATTCTCGTCCCTTAAGATTGACCCTATTAAAAATTATTGCCCCTTGTACGAAAAACATTTTAATTGCTATTGCTCCAAAACCGTAAACCGCAAAGACACGAAACCTTCTCTAATGTCTTATGGGACTTTAGGCAAAACTTTTATGTTCAAGTGCAAAAGGATCTGGTGACTCCTTGAATGAGTTACTGCCCTTAAATGCTTTTGTGCTTACTATTAAACCTTGTAACTTCAAAACTATAAGTCATAGAGACATGGGGTAAATTGCAATGTGACCCTTGACCTTGAATATGACTTGAATATGACTTGAAGGTCAAAGGTCAAAGTCACCTAAAAAAAAAATCATTTTCATTTTTTTTCTTCTTTTAAGCCATTCCT
>NW_026932013.1:0-49216 GCF_032062105.1 Saccostrea cuccullata | reverse complement strand
ATAAGTACTCTAAATCAAATCAAAAAGATGCTTGAATTTCTGATTGACAAATCAATGTTGTTTTTGGCGACCGGGTTTTCTAACAATCCATTGGAATACCCATGGGTAAATTACGCCCATTATTAGCAGACCTATTTTTGTATTCATATGAAGCAGAATTTGTGCAAAATCTTATGCGTAAAAAAGAAGAAAGCACTTGCTTTGGCCTTCAACTCAACATTTAGATATATTGACGACCTATTATCAATTTATTTAACAATTGTAATTTCCATTCTTATGTCGATACAATATATCCTGGTGAGCTTGAGAAAATAGATACCACAGAGTCTGACACATTTGTTCCATATTTATATATTTTACTTGAAAAAGGCGTTAATAGTTATCTAACAACCAAGATCTATGATAAACGTGATGACTTTAACTTTTCTATCGTCAACTTCCCTTACTTATGCAGCAATATATCTTCATCACATTCATACGAAGTTTATGTATCTCAGTGATTCGATACTGTAACAAACTGAAATTCTTCATTATATTGTAAATAAATCCCCTTGGTTCACCCTTCCGGTAACTTGTTTAATAATCCTGTGGGGAGCCCTTAAATTCCTTTAGTTCCCATAGTAACATAGCAGCCCTGTGGGGAGCCCCTCGTTTTACTTTAAATAGTAAGGTTAAAGCGTGCTCTGTGTAGTACCCGGGAAAAACATCAGCCGATAGACGTGTTCGTCTAGTGCTACCAGGGGGCCTGTCCATAGAAAACCACATGGGTCTTATGCCTTATTTTCATGCCTAAAGTCTCTCTACAGAATGTTACAGAGTATGTAAACTGTCGGGTACTGAAATTCTTTATTTGAGAGTAGCCATTTCCATGTTATGGTGTGTGACAGAGACCGTAGCGTGTGAGTGAACTATGGCGGCCCGTACGACACATCTCTAAAACCAGTTCTGTGAGTTACTAGTATATCATCGGGCGGTGACCCTCGTTGAACATTTCATTATCTGAGTTAAAGTTATTATATGAACGAAACATTGTGAAAGTTTGAGAATTATAACTATTGTGAATTTGGAAATAATTCTGAATATTTAGTTTCATTGAAAGACATTTCAAAGTGTTGAGCCTGGCGTCGGACCATTGTCTCTGGAACCCGAGAGGAACCCAGGGTGTCATGCATCCCGTTATTAATTAACATTGTTCCGTCCATACTAATAGGAAACTGGAAAAATCGGTTCTCAGAGGATTTCCGCACTTACGGAAGGACCAGGGCAAACGTGGGCCATGTGACACCAGGACCAACTAACAAAGACATTTTCAATTTATTTTATTTTTGTACATTTTTCGGTTACTTTTCTTTGTTAAAATTTCTGTTTATTTTGTTCTTTAATTTTGTTATTAAATTTTGCTAAAATTTTAAAGTTCTTCTTTTGATTTTTGTAAGTTCATCAGGGTGTATAACCGACACCCTCAAAAATGGTGGCAGCGGTGGAGTACATCTGAGCTCTGCATAAATCAAGAGTTTTTTTTTGTATTTCGAAATTTTGATTTTGACTTTGTTTATTTTGTATGTTTCAGTTCAAACTTTCACAATGTCGCACATGCCAAAGTGGATGTCCGAAGCTTATCGAGAAGGGTCTAAGTGTCAAGCATAGTGTTTAGAGATGCGGCGTCAGGAAGCAGGCTGCAAATGAGAGCTGAGAGAGATCAGGCTATAGTTATCTTAGAGACAGTAAGAGCAGAAAGGAAGCTGAACGAGAGCTTGAGAAAGTAAGGTTAGCTCATGAAAGAGAGGAGCGTCAGAAGAGAGAGACATGGATAAGTGGGAGGCTGAGAAAGAGATTAAGTTGAGAGAGTTAGCTCTTAAAGAGAGAGTTAGAGAAGAGTAAAACTGGGCCCCTCCCCCCGAGAGCATTCACACCCCTAGTGTAAAGTTACTGAAATTTGAAGAAGGTCAAGACCCTGACGTTTTCTAAAATCTTTTAGAAAATAGCGGGGTTACAAAAGTGGGATCAATCTCAATGGGCAGTTCGTTTAGTCCCAATGCTATCGGGTAGGCTCTTGAAACTTATTCTAGATTGTCAGATGAGGATAGCGATAATTACGATGCTATAAAACTACTATTCTTTAAAAGGTATGAACTTACCTCAGAGGCCTATAGGGATAAGTTTAGGCAGTGTCGACAGTCCAGTGATGAATCGTTCAAAGATTTTGTAGTTAGGACAGAGAGGTTCTTCAATCATTGGTGCGAAAGGGAAGAAATTGGTTCAAACTTTCATAAGCTGTTTGATTTGATGTTGAGAGAACAGGTGATAAGAAATTGTTCAAAAGAGTTGCAACTGTGGGTACTTGAACACAGTCCAAAGTCTATAAAAAAAGTTATAACTTTGTCAGAGTCATTTCAGGTTGCGCATAAAGGCAGTAATTCAGGCGTTGGTCGTGGTAATGCAGGGGAAAAACCGGGTGCAAGAGCAAATAAGTTTGGTTCGGTTCAGTCCCAGAAAGGTAAGTTTATCTCGCCTTCAGATCAGAGGAGATGTTTTAAGTGTGACAAGGTCGGACATATTGCTCCGAATTGTCCATTGCGTAAAGTTCAGTCAAAATCTCCTCTGAATCAGAAAACCAGGTAACACAAGTCTAATGAACAGTTTGGTTTGTGTGTAGATGAGACAATGACAGTATCTGAGGATTCTGATAGTGTTCATGAGAATAAGTGGTGGTTAAGTTGTCTGGTGTATCGATTACTGATGATTCTGCTTTAGAATTAAGTTGTGAAACAGGTTTAGATTTGGTGAGTGGAGAAGTCGGTGGACATGTTGTCTCAGTTTTAAGGGATACTGGTTGTTCAACGGTGTTTGTCAACAGTAAATTAGTTTCAGATGAGGATAAGACTGGGAAATCAAGGGTAATTACTCTCAGCCGACGGTACGAGGAGATCTTGCAGTGAGGCAATCGTAAGTGTGAATACGCCATACATTTCAGGTAAGGTACACGCTCTATGTCTAGATTCTCCTTTTGCTGATGTTATTATTGGCAACAATGTGAGCATTGTAGTACCTAAGGAGGCAGACCCTTTACCCAGGATGGAGAAGGTGGACACAATCGAAGATGACGCATGCGGAGCGGTCCAAACTAGATCAGAGCTAAGGAAACAAGAGAGGGCAGAAAAACCAAAAACGGATGATTTGAAAGCATCGAACACCGAAAATGAAGGTATGTGGTGTAACAGGGAGGAATTGATTGAGCATCAGAAAACTGATGAGAGCTTGAAGTCAATTCTAGATATGGCACAAAATGGACCATATGAGGGTAAGTCATATTTCATCTTGAAAAATGATTTATTGTATAGAGTCTTTGAGAAGAATTCTGATGAAAAGGTCTTCCAGATTGTAGCTCCAAAGAAGCTGCGCAATGGTATTATGTCATTGGCTCATGACACACCATTGGCTGGGCATCTTGGAAACAAGAAAACCAGAGAACAATCCTGCAAAACTTCTTTTGGCCGGGTATGTATGTGGACATATCACGTTATTGTAAGTCATGCTCTATTTGTCAGAAGGGGATGCAGAAAGGGAGAACACCAAAAGCAAAACTGGTGCCGATTCAAAGATAGACGTTCCATTTTCCAGAGTCGCCATCGACTTTGGTCGTCATTACCAATGACAGAAAAGAAAAACAGATATATTTTGGTATGTATGGACTATGCTACTAGATTTCCGGAAGCATTTCCGATGAAAACTCAAGACGCAGAAAGTGTGGCAAATGCGCTTATGGAAATGTTCTCAAGATTGTAGGCTTTCCTGAAAGAAATTTTATCAACCAGGGAACAAATTTCATGTCATCACTCATATCAAACCTGTGCAAAATGCTAAAAGTGCGTAAACTGTCAACTACCCCTTATCATCCTCAAGCTAACGGGCTAGTAGAACGATTTAATGGGACTCTTAAGCAAATGTTGAAAGCATATGCAGTTGTAGAGCCATTAAAATGGGATGTTCATTTACCATATGTACTCTTTGCCTACAGAGATGTCCCAAATGAAACTTTCGACAGGTTTTACTCCCTTCGAACTTCTTTATGCCGACATGTCAGGGGTCCACTAGGCATCTTTAAAGGAGCAGTGGGAAGAACCAACCGAGGAACAAGCTTCAGTCCTAAGTTATCTCATTGAAACACGTGAACGAATGGAGACGGTACGTAAGTTGGTAACAGAAGTGGAATCCCAGGCAAAGAAGAAACAGAAGAGATATTATGACAAAAACGCCAGGAGCAGGAATTTTGAAGTAGGTCAGAAAGTTTTAGTGTTATTGCCAACAAGTACTTCGAAACTATTGGCGCAATGGAAGGGTCCATATGAGGTGACAGAAAAGGTAAGTCCAGTCGATTTCAGAGTCAGGGTGTCCAAAAACAAAGAAACTGTTTATCACGTCAATATGCTGAAGGAATGGTTTGAGAGAGAGTCAGAGGAAAACAGTAAGTCTGAAATAATGGCATGCTTGAATGTTATTTCCAGTTTATCTAGCAATGATGTTCAGATAGAAGACGGTATGGTATCGGATAAAGTCCCGGCCCTTCAGCAGACAGAATCGTCAGCCGACGTACTGTATTCAAACGACATCATCACAGAGCAAAGGGATCAGATTCAGAGGTTAGTGGAAGAATTTGGTGATATTTTTACAGATGTTCCCAAGAAAACGCCTTTGACGAAACACTCAGTGAAAACGTCTACAGATGTGCCCATCCATATGAAACCATACCATTCCATATGCCTTACAAGATCAAGTGAAGCGGGAGTTACAGCAAATGATGGATCTTGGTATCATTGAGGAAACAGACAGTCCTTATTCAGCACCAGTCGTCCTCATTAAGAAAAGTGATAAGTCGTTGAGATTCTGCGTCGACTTCCGGGAGTTGAATAAGGTAACTGTATTTGACCCAAGACCAATGCCTCGAATAGATGACATTTTGATTAAGATCAGTAAAGCAAAATTCATAAGCAAATTGGACTTGACAAAAGGTTATTGGCAAGTATCCATTAGACGAGGATGCAAAACGGAAAAGTGCATTTGTAACTCCATTTGGACATTTTAGTTTTACAGTAATGCCGTTCGGGACGGTGAATGCACCGGCCACTTTCGTTAGACTGGTAAGTAAAGTTCTTACAGGGCTGGAAGATTTCACAGAGGCTTTCGTTGATGATATTGGTATCTATAGCAACAGCTGGACAGAACACCTTGAGCATCTGAGAACAGTGTTTTCAGCGTTCGAGGAAAGCGAACTTAGCAGCTCGACCTACAAAATGTGAGTTTGGTTTCAATGAACTTTGTTTTCTTGGTCATACTGTAGGAAGTGGAAAAATCAAGCCAATGATGTCAAAAGTAGAATCCATTCAGAACTTTCCCATTCCGACAACCAAGAAAAAGGTAAAGTCATTTTTAGGTATGATTGGGTTTTACCGGAAGTTCATTCCTAATTTTGCCACTTTAGCACTTCCGCTTACAGACTTGACGAGCAAGAAAACACCTAGCAAAATCAAATGGACAAGCGAACTTGATCACTCTTTCCAAGAACTAAAAAGTAAGTTACTATCAGAACCAGTTCTTCGAAGTCCAGATTTCAGTAGATCATTCATTTTGCGCACAGATGCAAGTGCATTCGGGGCAGGTGCGGTGCTAGAGCAAGAGTTTGAAGACGGTAAGCATCCAATTTGTTTTCTTAGCAAAAAGTTCAGTCCTGCGGAGAGAAATTATGCTGTAGTAGAAAAAGAGTGCTTTGCTATTGTGTGGGCGGTCCAGAGCCTCAGAGTCTATTTAGAAGGTAAACCATTCAAAATTGAGACTGATCATGCACCTTTGCAATGGTTACAAAGGTCAAAGTTATCAAATCAACGTTTGTTACGTTGGAGTCTTCTTTTGCAAGAGTTTGTGTTCTCGATTAGGTATATTCGTGGTACACAGAATACAGTAGCAGACTCACTATCGAGGTTATGTTCAGATGATGTGGCTGAGTAATTATCTGAGATTACTTTTGTTGCAGGTATATTGTATATATAATGCTTTGTTGTATATAGTCTGAGTTTGTTTATTTAATTTTCAGTTTGTAGGTTTGGTTGGACTAAATGGTCTTTAGTCTTATAAGGGGAAGGTATGTAACAAACTGAAATTCTTCATTATATTGTAAATAAATCCCCTTGGTTCACCCTTCCGGTAACTTGTTTAATAATCCTGTGGGGAGCCCTTAATTCCTTTAGTTCCCATAGTAACATAGCAGCCCTGTGGGGAGCCCCTAGTTTTACTTTAAATAGTAAGGTTAAAGCGTGCTCTGGGTAGTACCCGGGAAAAACATCAGCCGATAGACGTGTTCGTCTAGCGCTACCAGGGGGGCCTGTCCATAGAAAACCACATGGGTCTTATGCCTTATTTTCATGCCTAAAGTCTCTCTACAGAATGTTACAGAGTATGTAAACTGTCGGGTACTGAAATTCTTTTTTTGAGAGTAGCCATTTCCATGTTATGGTGTGTGACAGAGACCGTAGCGTGTGAGTGAACCATGGCGGCCCGTACGACACATCTCTAAAACCAGTTCTGTGAGTTACTAGTATATCATCGGGCGGTGACCCTCATTGAACATTTCATTATCTGAGTTAAAGTTATTATAAGAACGAAACATTGTGAAAGTTTGAGAATTATAACTATTGTGAATTTGGAAATAATTCTGAATATTTAGTTTCATTGAAAGACATTTCAAAGTGTTGAGCCTGGCGTCGGACCATTGTCTCTGGAACCCGAGAGGAACCCAGTGTGCCACGCAGCCCGTTATTAATTAACATTGTTCCGTGCAGCTATACAAAAAGGAAACTGTAAAAATCTATTCTTAAAGGATTTCCGCACTTACGGAAGGACCAGGACAAACGGGACCTATTCATACCAAGGGACATGCGCACTGACTTACTGAGGACCAGGACCAATTAACAAAGACATTTTCAATTTATTTTATTTTTGTACATTTTTTTTTTGGTTAAATTCTTTGTTAAAATTTCTGTTTACTTTGTTCTTTAAGTTTGTTATTAAATTTTGTTAAAATTTTAAAGTTCTTCTTTTGATTTTTGTAAGTTCATCAGGGTGTATAACCCACACCCTCACAGATACACAAGAGCATGCTCCACGTATGAACAATGAAAGCTCATGTAAAGTTTGTCTAAATACCAGGGTATTTGTTTCCAAAAAAGGTTATTTTTCTCTTTCTATGGTTTAATTTTTAATATATTTTAGTTCATGATTGTTTTTATTTAATAGAATGTCCACATGGATACTTCGGAGTGCACTGCAATATTTCTTGTGCATATCCAACATATGGTTCAAGATGCAGGCACAATTGTGTATGTAAAGAAGAAGATTGTGATAATGCACTGGGATGTTCTCTGACAAGTAGGTTTCTTGCTCAAAATTACAATATTTGGTTCACGTACCTTGACAGAACACGACACAACATTAAAGTTTGAATTCTTCAAAACTCTAAAAATAAGTTAATAAGAACATTTCTGAACCGTAGGTACGGCAACATTTCACCCCTACTAATGTGTTCGGAACCTTTTATTTTTCGATGTTCTGCAAATTATAAAACCCGATGAGTTCAGAGTAGCTCTGGCAGTGGCTCTGGCGAGAGTTAGCGAGACTTCAGCGAGATAGGGTAAATTATTCATGGACATGTGGCTAGGAAGTGACTAGCACGTGGAGGCATGGTAAACAGAAAAGTTATATTGCATTTCAGTTTTCACCACCCTAGAATCAGCAGGTAATGTCTGTAGAAATGGATCTCTCTTACATTCATTCAAACTTAAATTAATTCTCTATAATACAATTTTCTGCAGTCATAAATTAAACCCTTTCTTTTTGGACACATATTTTTGCATGGGAACCGGGACTATATTTTTTGGCGTCAGATTAGCAAATGAGGCATCAGCATGATTTTGACTGACCAATCAGCTGAATGAGTATTGCATTATGGGCTACTACGAATACTACAGGAATTTTACCCTTGAAAAAAAGGAAAATCTTATGGTAAATGAAAAGCATTTTAAAAAAATATTTTCATTCTCATTATGACAAACAATTCATTTGTTATATAAACGGTGGAAGTCTAGGTTTCTGAAAGTCATACTGCAAAAGCGATTTGCGTCTGTATTAATTCCTTTGTTGTACTATCGGTGAATACAATTGCCAGGTGGATTCCCTGGCCGAACACGTGATCACGAACGTAAACAAAGTTTTGTCCATTTAATTGCATAAGAGATGCTGCTCGTTTTCCTTACCCTTGAAGCGCTGGTGTTCTGAACTAGACACAAACTACATTTTATTGAACATTTTTTACATTGAACAACAAATTAAAAACGCCCGTAACATCTTTCATAGTTTCTTATCTTTGTATTTTGTTCGTAAGAACATTTTCTTTATTTTGCACTCCCATTGACATGATCCTAGATTGACCTGAACTACGTGTTCGAAGTAAAATGTAAACATGTACATGTATTTGGCCTAAACTTCGCTATTTATTCAACGATTGGTCAGTTTCTCGTGGTAAGATCCTCTGTACGCATTTATAACAATATCCATAAAAGGGAAACAAAGGGTTGTCATTGTAGATGATAATACACTTTTTACCAGCGAATCGGTCACTAGTGAGCTCCAATTTTCGCCGAAAAATATAAGATAATATTGATATTTTAACACCCCCTCCTTTAGCCACCCTTTTTCTGTTGAAAATCCTGGAAGTCTCTCAGAAAGGTCTGGAAACATTTATCACATGACATGTTTTCAAAAGAAACAGGCTGTAGTAATATCATGTTTACTGCCAATTATATTTATAAAACCGGTTCTACCCTATAACCTTTGAATAGATCAACCTAAACCACGTGTCTTGAATTTAAATCACAATAACATTAGTAGGGGTGATTTACTACAGAGAAAACCACCAGAAATTTATTTCAAACGCATACAATAGACGGTAAGGACTTTGTTTATTTATATATTCCTGTAATTGTCCCCGCTTTCGCGAAAGCGAGGGGACAGTAAATCTTATTCGTCTGTCCGTCAGTCTGTCTAGCTGTCCGTCCGTCACAAAAACTTTAACCTTGCCCATAACTTTTGATTTAGTGGAGCTATGACTTTTATATTTCACATGTGTATTCCTTGTGACAAGACCTTTCTTTGGGTACCACCAAATTTGACCTTTTGATCTTGATCTCGGAGTTTGACCCACCTTTACACAAAAATTCCAAACTTTTTCTTTGACTATATGTTTTGAATGGTAGAAACTAGAACTTTCATATTTCACATATGTATTTTTTGTGGCAAGGCCTTTCATTGGATAACTTTGGCCTTTAGACTTTGGAGATTTCCGTACTTATGGAAAAAACTTTAACCTTGACCATAACTTCTGAACGGTAAGGGCTAGGGCTTTCGTACTTCACATATGTAATTCTTGTGAGAAGACCTTTCACTGGATATCAAGAACTTTCATCCTTTGGCCTTGACCTTGGAGTTTGACCTACTTTTTAAAAACTTTGACCTTGGTCACAGCTTTTGAACGGTAGATACTAGGACTTTCATATTTCACATATGTATTCTCTGTGGCAAGTCCTTCATTAGATACCAACAGCTTTGACCTTTTGACCTTGACCTTGGAGATTTCCGTATTTATGAAAAACTTAAACCTTGACCATAGCATTTGAATGGTAAGGGCTACGGCTTTTATACTTCACATATGTAATCCTTGTAAGAAGTCCTTTCATTGGAAACCAAGAACTTTGACCCTTTGACCTTGACTTTGGAGTTTGACCTACTTTTTAAAAAATGTTAACCTTGGCCATAACTATTGAACGGTTGGGTTAGGGTTTTCATCCTTCACATGTGTGTTACTTGTGACTTTTCTTAAGAAATCAACAACTCAGATCCTTTCCCCTTGGACAAACTCCTTTTCAAAAATTAATCCTTGATCATAACTTTTGAACAGGTGGTGCTAGGGTTTAGTATTTTACAATCGTATTTCTTGTCTGAAAACCCTACTTTGGGTAATATATCTCATTTGCATTTAAGAAAAGTTAAATCTTCATTATGTTGCCATAGGGGGTCATCAGTGTTTCACAAACACATCTTGTTCCTTATATTGAAAAGAGATAAGGCTTTCATATTTGACAAGTGCATTACCTGTGACAAGATATTTCCGAGCATGTTATGATTTCTGACCCCTCGACCTTGACCTTCACGACGGACCTTATCTTTTCAAATCAACTTTAGTGATAATTTCTAAATAAATGGCATATGATAGGGTGTTCATATTATACAAAATATGTCATAAAAATGACATCTCACCAACAAAGATACCGAAAGCGGGGGACCACAATTCTTTGAATTTGCTTGTTATTTATTTTATATACTTATTTTTATTTATTATTTATCTATATATTATTATTTGATTAATTATCAGGTCTTAACAGCTTTTGGTGAATATTGAATATTTACGAAGAATATAGGCCTTGTGGGAAAGGGGGGGTCATTTATGTTCCAGCTTGCTTTGATCCTTAAAAAAGAGTCAATGCTGGCTAAATTAAAGACTGCTTGCAATGAAGGGTAAATACATTGATATTCGAATGCAAGTCGAAATTTTCGGATCAGGTGTAATTGGGGTAACTAATATTTATACCCCGCTCCGAAGGAGGGGGTATACTGTTTTACTCTTGTGTGTCTGTCTGTTTGTCCGTGTGTCTGTCCGTAACAAATTTCGGTCGCAGTTTTCTAAGCAACTAATCATTGCAGATGCTTAAAATTTTACCACAATCTTCTCTGAGGCATGTCATATTGTGGGATTAATTTTTGTTAAAATCCTTGTTTATCCGTGCGTCTTTCCATTTCATACATAACAAATTTTTTTCGCAGTTTTCTCAGCAACTACTCATCGTAGATGCTTGAAATTTTAACACAATCTTCTCTGAGGCAAGCCATATGCTGGAATTCATTTATGTTCACTTCTTATTTCAACTTCCTGTTTATCCATGTGTCTGTATGTACCATACATAGAAAAAAATTATCGCAGTTTTTTCAGCCACTAGCTACTCATCGCAGATACGGTAACTTGAAAATCTAGCACATCCTTAGTTGAGGCATGACATATGGTTGGATTTATTTTTAATATGAATCTGATGTCAGCTTCCTCTTTATCTGTGTATGTGCCTGTAACTGAACTTGTGCATATTGACATGAAGATATCTGAAATACAGAGGGTGGACCTTTTCTGATAACTGCGTTTTAAGGTCCGCCCTGTCCCTTTCTCTAGCTATTGTTTTTAAGCTAATAAAATAAACCCTGTCCAAAATTTTCTCTTTATGACATGAAGATATCTGAAATACAGAGGGCGGACCTTTTCTGATAACTGCGTTTTAAGGTCCGCCCTGTCTCTTTCTCTAGTTTTTAAGCTACGAAAATAAACTCTGTCCAAAATTTTCCCTTTCTGACATGAAGATATATGAAATACAGAGGGTGGACCTTTTCTGATAACTGCGTTTTAAGGTCCGCCCTGTCTCTTTCTCTAGCTATTGTTTTTAAGCTAATAAAATAAACCCTGTCCAAAATTTTCCTTTTACGACATGAAGATATCTGAAATACAGAGGGCGGACCTTATATCTGATAACTGCGTTTTAAGGTCCGCCCTGTCCCTTTCTCTAGTTTTTAAGCTATGAAAATAAACCCTGTCCAAAATTTTCCCTTTCTGACATGAAGATATCTGAAATACAGAGGGCGGACCTTTTCTGATAACTGCGTTTGAAGGTCCGCCCTGTCTCTTTCTCTAGCTATTGTTTTTAAGCTGATAAAATAAACCCTGTCCAAAATTTTCTCTCTATGACATGAAGATATCTGAAATACAGAAGGTGGACCTTTTCTGATAACTGCGTTTAAAGGTCCGCCCTGTCTCTTTCTCTAGCTATTGTTTTTAAGCTAATAAAATAAACCCTGTCCAAAATTTTCCCTTTACGACATGAAGATATCTGAAATACAGAGGGCGGACCTTTTCTGATAACTGCGTTTTTAGGTCCGCCCTGTCCCTTTCTCTAGTTTTTAAGCTATGAAAATAAACCCTGTCCAAAAATTTCCCTTTATGACATAAAGATATGTGAAATACAGAGGGCGGACCTTTTCTGATAACTGCGTTTGAAGGTCCACCCTGTCCTTTTTTTCTAGTTTTTAGGGTAAGAAAATAAACCCTGTCCAAGAATTTCCCTTTATGACATATAAAGATATCTGAAATACAGAGGGCGGACCTTTTCTGATAACTGCGTTTTGAGGTCCGCCCTGTCCCGTTCTCGTGTTTCAAAGCTACGAAAATAAACCCTGTCCAAATTTCCATTTCAAAACATAAAGATATCTGAAATACAGAGGGCGGACCTTTTCTGATAACTGCGTTTTAAGGTCCGCCCTGTCCCTTTCTCTAGTTTTTAAGCTATGAAAATAAACCCTGTCCAAAATTTTCCCTTTCTGACATGAAGATATCTGAAATACAGAGGGCGGTCCTTTTCTAATAACTGCGTTTTAAGGTCCGCCCTGTCTCTTTCTCTAGTTTTTAAGCTCATAAAATAAACCCTGTCCAAAAATTTCCCTTTCTGACATGAAGATATCTGAAATACAGAGGGCGGACATTTTCTGATAACTGCGTTACAAAGTCCGCCCTGTCTCTTTCTCTAGCTATAGTTTTTAAGCTAATAAAATAAACTCTGTCCAAATATTTCCCTTTATGACATGAAGATATCTGAAATACAGAATGCGGACCTTTTCTGATAAAGTGGGTTTTAAGGTCCGTCCTGTCTCTTTTTCTGGTTTTTAAGCTACGAAAATAAACCCTGTCAAAAACTTTCCCTTTAAGACCTGACGATATCTGAAATACAGATGTATGTTATTAAAAAAAACACCAGTAGAATAGGCGAAAATGCCTATCAAATGCGCTCTTTCTGGGTACTGTTGCTGAATTTGGTGGGGATGTGTGTGTGTGTGTGAGGGGCGGGGGGCTGCACAGATTCAAAATTAGAAAATACTTGATACACAACATATGAAGAGGGCTAAGTGATGCAATGACGAAAGGCTTCATGTCGCTTATAATAGAAAAAAAAATTACAGTTATGGTTAGTGACAAAATTTCGAAATTTAATTGCTCTTGCAATACAAGATTATGCTACAGTCACAATAAAAAGTGTAATAATTTCTATTATTCTTTCCGCAAAAAATATATTTACATGTATCATGCTTTTTGTTATGACGAGGATGGGGGATATTTGTATAAGAATAAATTAATTCCAAGCCATTTAAACTATAATTCTTGGGCTCGTTTTACAGAAAAAAAAATAGACCTTTCAATCTACTCATAACTTTTTATTGTACGTTGATTTGATAATAGTTTAAATCTTTTAAAAAAGAATTTAACAAGATATTTTTATGCCAGCTATTTAAAAAAGAATCATTACTTTTATAAAATTATACAGTCAGCTTAAGTTTTTGGTCTGAGTCGTAAATTCGTTTGTAAAACAATCCCCTGATGTATATGTCTTCCATATAGAGTGAACTGCTTTAGTCTTTAACGAAACATTACAATCATGTATTTTAATGTTTCTACAGTAAATTTAAATAGAGATCGAATTTATTCTTTAAAATTTTCCATTACCGAAATGTAAATTAATTGCATTTCATATATAGATATCAGAGATTTAAAACAATGATCGATTCTTATCGACTCGGAATTTAAATATCAGACAGTTTTAATTCCAATAGTTTGAATTTAACTAATAGAAGCGTGGGGATATTTAAGTTCAATATCGATGAAAATTTGAATTTGAACATAAATGTCGAATCTTAGGTAAATATACGCTTAATCTAGTATTTTTAATGTTTAGTTCAGATACGTCATATTTTGCTTGAAATATTAAAATAAAGACTACATGTATATGATTATAATCATTATAAATGTCGCAGTTTTGAAGTGTACGCATGAATATTTTGTTCCTTAGCATAATTTATTAAAAAAAAAAATTCAGATTTATTGATATGTAAAGCTAACACATGACCATTAGGTTCACCATCCAATGACAGCGCCATCTGCCGCGAGCTCTACCTGTGGGTACCTGTCAGGTAAACAAATACGTCACACCCTCATTGTTTAATTAGCTATACACACGAAAGATTTCACACATTTAATTGACCTAATTTACACAAAGGAAATTCTAGGGAAAAACAATAATTGTGGCATTATTTTTTAAAGAAATCATAGTCCTAAATGGCACTGCTTAAAGCACACTAAACGAGTAGAATCTTGTGTAGAGATACATGTTATGTTGTAATCGATTTTGAGCTTTACACAACAGAAAATAGGAGAAGAGCAAACACAGACCTCCAAAACATCAAAAGTGGGATCAAGTGACATTGGAAAGTGAGCATCCTCATGCCTTCCCGTCACATCCGCTATGTGTTCCTTGTCATAATCGGAATTTAGTGGAAAAATCCTTCAACAATTCAGTGTGTAAAATGCCTTAAAATTAGTATGTAAATCATCAATCAGCATTTGACTTGCATTTGTAAATTGTATTTGCTGACAATGTCATTATATCGACCATAGAACTTACGAAATGATGATTTTAAACGAGACGGTTGATATCTTTCAATAACTTACCTCGTTTAAATTGTTCATACGTAGCGCATACTCCTGCGTTTCGAATCAACGGAGAGATATAAACCCTGTATACAGGTGATGAAGGTATTTTGCTGCATATGTAAGGGAAGTTGACGATTGAAAAGTTTAAGTCATCTCGATTGTCATAAAGCTTGGTTGTTAGATTATTATTAGCGTATTTTCAAGAAAAGTTAGTTCTTATATGTTGCGTTAATCACAACGCAAAATGTAATATTTGTCACTAAATTTGTAATGGATCCGCGAGTCAAAGTCTTAGCACATGTACATGTACGTGTATGTTGTTATCGTGTAAATTTTGAAAAGTTAAAAATACGAGTAGACCAAAACATAATTTTATGACTTGTAACTGTTAAGAAGTTTGTATCCAAAACTTTGAAGAACCTTCAGTCTTTAGACAAATAGTTGTGAGTATATACTGTAGATGTAAGCGTGATTGAGTGAACTACATATGCCAGAATTCCCTCTGTGCTTGAATGAATACTGTGGATGCATTATGTATCTTTTGTACTCAAATTTATTTTTTATCAATTAGTGTTAATCAAATGCTTTAAACTGTTCTTTATCTCCATATATTCCGTTTTCACTTTTTGCGTGATTTAATTTTTGCGTTTAGAACACCGCTAAATGTTATGAAACAAAATTTAGCAAAAAATATGATTATTCTATGGGTTGTGATAAACGCAGAACATCACACAAAATTCATTTAAACATATATAACCATTCGGAAACACAAAATAGACAGACGGAACCATGACGTTACGTCTTTAATGGACATTACTTTAATTCTAATGTATCTTTTTCCTTACTCTCTTTCTGATATTTTTATAAAATACTTATAAACGTAACATTGATTGTTACGTCTATTTATAAATAAGTCTATATAATTATATTATACATCCAATCAATGACAATCTTAAATACCAGAGATTGACCATGGGTGCGTTATTTTAAAAGAGCTTGATATGCATGTACGACGTACATTGGTTAGCAAATTAGAGGTGTATCGGTGTGTGTGTGTGTGTGACGGCGAGATGGGTCAGGCAAGGAGAAGCAAGGATGATGTGGGGTATTTACTTCGCATGTTAATCATATTGTATTTCTATGGGCATGCAGAAACAATCCAGAGAGAGAGAGAGAGAGAGAGAGAGAGAGAGAGAGAGAGAGAGGGGGGGGGGGGTAAAAAGAAAATGTTGTTTTTGCTGGTTTGCAATCCATGCGATTTGTAACTTGGCATGGAATCAAAGTTGTCAATTAATCCCCTCCCCTCTGTATATTTACACCTAACAGTACAAATAAATATACTTAAAAATAAATTCATTGCTTGCATGTACCTTTCAAAAAGCACAATTACAATGATTAACGAAATTAATAGCTAACACATAAGCATGTGCGTAATATAGAAAAATGTAAGAATTGGCATATGTTTATTTTTCTTTTTGTTTTATTTCCTTCCCGCCCAGATAGCAGAATGTTATTGGACCTTTGTTGGGCCAACAATGCTCCTTATGTTGGGCCACCGTTTGCATTCAACATTGGGCCATCGGTAATTTGCTCATGGGCCCTTAATCAAACCAACTTGTTGGCTTATTGTTGGGCCAATGTAACAGTTAATATTGGGCCACTGTTGGGCCAATGTATTATTTCAATATTGGGCAAACGTCATTTTTGTACAATTGGGCCATTGTAAGCAATTAATGTTGGGCCAACGGTAATTTGCTCATCGGCCCTTAATCAAACCAACTTGTTGGCTTATTGTTGGGCCAGTGTAACAGTTAATATTGGACCACTGTTGGGCCAATGTATTTTTTCAATGTTGGGCAAACCTCATTTTTGTACAGTTGGGCCATTGTAAGCAATTAATGTTGGGCCAACGGTAATTTGCTCATCGGCCCTTAATCAGACCAACTTGTTTGCTTATTGTTGTACCAACGAACGGACATCATTGAGCCATTGTTGGGCCACTTATTCTTTCAATATTAGGAAAACATCATTTTTGGGCCAACGTTGGTTTGTGTCTTATTGGCTCTCTATCATGGCAACTCATTTGCTCTTCACTGCTGGCCATTTGTCCTCAAAATTGACAAACAGATATATACAATAAGGTTGTACTAGTTTTGCAGTACAGTTTAATGGTAAAAGTCCTTTAATACTATCTATATATGCTATATATGCTAGATTAATAGTTTAATACGTATTCTCAATATCTCATAGAATTGCCATCAACAAGTATTGCATTGTAAGTAGCTCTACATTAATTAAAAAACTGAGGAAAAAGAAATCAAAATATAAAATTAAATGATAACATACTATAATTTTATTGCTCAGTGCATGAAGAAAACATGAATAAAGAACTAAAAGTTGGTGCTCACTTCAAGCGATACATGTAGGGTTACATGACTGTATACTCCCTCTCTACTGTAAATTTATGCCCAAGTTAAGTAAACCACAGGTATCAATAAGCACGTCTAACAAATAATCAACCCCCCTGTTCTTAAAATAATACTAAAATGAATCCCGTCATTTTGATTACTTACACAAAAATGTTTCTGGCATCTGCATCGTGTTTGTAACCGACAAACAGACACAGAAAAGGATAGAACTATAGGTATGTCACACTTTATTACAGAAAAAAAGTTAGGCACTGCCACTTTCCATCTGATCCCTCTCCTAAGTCTCTTCTTCTATCTCCCGAGTCTCCTCCTCCCCCTTCTTTTCTTCTCTGTCCGTTTCTTCCTCCCCATCACTGTCCATGGCATACCTTGGCTATTCTTTGATTGTGTTCTCAATGTCTTTTTAGAATCTCCAGTAGCACTAAAATTGTAGTATTTGGTACTTAATACATTGTTACTTTTTCAGTAAAGAGTAAACATACGATTAAATTTACAAGTATATCACTATATGTTTAATCTGTCAATTAAGGAATAATTAACCGTCTTTTTTGTTTCGGTGTGATTAAGTGATTAGCTTGCGTGTTGAAGGCATTTATGCATAACATTTCTACGCTGGATCATCATCATCACAATGATTTTGATTCAATGTTGCCCCATATAAAATACATGTATTGAAAATTTGTCGTTACACTGAATAAATTTTAAATGAAGAACCCAATTTATGTTTAGTACTGAATTAATTTTGTTTTAACTTCAACAAGTTCAACATTTTCAAAATGTTTGATCATGTACTCGACGTTAAGTGTATATAAGTAAATTAAGTGGTAGACTTCTGAAATGCATTCTACTAGACACATATTTCAATCTAAATAAGGGGCAAATTATTTATTGTTTTAACTGCATCAAAACACGTTTGTTATTTTACTTTCATTTATTTTTCTTGTATAGAAACAAAAAAATTAATCACTGATAATTTATTTTGTTTTGATAAATTATAAGAATTTTAAATTTATTTTAGCTAACTTGTATTTTCAAGTAGGATTGGTGGTAGATTTATTTCTGACTGTAGGGACTATTGGATTTGTTAATATACAGATTTGTAACAATTAAATGTTTTATATACATGTACATTGGCCCAATATTGGTCCAATATATCGGGCCAACATTGGGCCAAGGAGCAAAATGACACTGGGCCAACGTCATTTGCCAACATCGGCCCAATGTTCTTGTTGACGTTTCGCCAACAATGTCGCATTCATTGGGCCAATGTTGGCGCAACGTTGGGCCAATATCTGTAGAAATAACACTCTACATTGGGTCAACGTTGGCCCAACATATCGGGCTAACATTGGGCCGATAAGCAAACTTAAATTGGGTCAATGTCATTTGCCAACATTGGCCCGATGTTACCGATTACATTGGCCCAACGTTTGCCCAATGTTAGCATGCTATCTGGGGTACAGTGTTGACCCAACAGCACCTGGCCTCTGCACTTCCCCGTGTCTGATTTACACAGATCGTTTAAAAACTAAACGTTAATTCAGCTGTGCCGAGACAAACATATTATAAATACTTACAAAGTGGATGCAGATATGCAAGGTATCAGTCTCATTACACTCGCTCGTGTCATATTAAAAATGGCGCGGATATTACAAGTAGCCCGGTTGTTGTCTACCCATGATGCTCAGTCAGATTCATGGTATATTGGCCCAACGTAGGGCCAATGCCAATCCCAAAACAAACATTTTCTCTCATGATAATAGTTTTATGATATAATGCCAACAGTTATCCCAACATTAGCACACCATTATACATAACCAGCTATCAATATTCCATGTTGGCCATTGTTGGCCCAATCAAGGTAACCCAACATAGATAATAAACCATAGTGTAAGATTGGGCCAACGATGTTCTGCTATCTGGTTACAAATAAATAAGCATAAACGCAATTCAAAAAATAGAATAAAACACTCTTTGGTGCTGTGATCACTTAAGTGCAAAGTTAAATGTTGAAAATATATCTAAATAAAAGCAGGCATCCAATGATAAACATGGACAAAGAAAGTCCTCTTAATTATTTCAGAATGTGCCAACGTTGTCCCAACGTAAAGGGCAGCAGCTAATTATAAAATTAGCACCATCAATTAGCTGGCAGTATAATAATTGGACCAACGTTGGCCCAATATAAATATCCAATCTTTAAAACACCTAAACAAAATAACACTTGTGTGTATTACAAACATTGTGCCAACGTTGGGCCAATATAATACTACCAACTTGATAAGACATTTTCTTTTAAGGTGTATTAGAAACATCGGGCCAACGTTGGGCCAACATACTACTACCAACTTGTAAATACACGTTCTTAAAGGGTGTATTACAAACATTGGTCCAATGTTGGGCCAACACCAGGATCCTTCCTTGGAAACTAAAGTGAATGGAAGTTGTTTACGTTGGACCAACGTTGGGGAAGCATTTTCTTTCCAACTTGATAAGGCCATTTCTTTAAGGATGTCTTACAAACATTGGTCCAACGTTGGGCCAACATACAACTACCAACTTGATAAGACACATTCTTTAAGGGTCTATTACAAACATCGGGCCAACTTTGGGCCAACATACTACTACCAACTTGTAAATACACGTTCTTTAAGGGTGTATTACAAACTTTGGTCCAACGTTGGGCCAACATACAACTACCAACTTCATAAGACACATTCTTTAAGGGTCTATTACAAACATCGGGCCAACTGTGGGCCAACATACTACTACCAACTTGTAAATACACGTTCTTTAAGTGTGTATTACAAACTTTGGTCCAACGTTGGGCCAACATACAACTACCAACTTGATAAGACACATTCTTTAAGGGTCTATTACAAACATCGGGCCAACGTTGGGCCAACATACTACTACCAACTTGTAAATACACGTTCTTTAAGGGTGTATTACAAACATTGGTCCAACGTTGGGCCAACATACAACTACCAACTTGATAAGACACATTCTTTAAGGGTCTATTACAAACATCGGGCCAACGTTGGGCCAACATACTACTACCAACTTGTAAATACACGTTCTTTAAGGGTGTATTACAAACATTGGTCCAACGTTGGGCCAACATACAACTACCAACTTGATAAGACACATTCTTTAAGGGTCTATTACAAACATCGGGCCAACGTTGGGCCAACATACTACTACCAACTTGTAAATACACGTTCTTTAAGGGTGTATTACAAACATTGGTCCAACGTTGGGCCAACACCAGGATCCTTCCTTCCTTGGAAACTAAAGTGAATGGAAGTTGCTTACGTTGGACCAACGTTGTGCCAACATAGGAATTCCGTCATGGTCGACAAGGTTGACTTGGTAACATTGGTCCAACGTTGGCCCAACGTTGTTCCCCCAACACCAACCATACAACCTTTAACAAATGTTGGCCCAACATAGTCATGCTATCTGGGCGTTTCTTTTTTATTCATGGATCTTATTTTTGCTTTCACAATTAGAGACTGTACAATATATCTGTTTACATTCAATGCATGCTTCCAGTTCTTCTCTCTTGTAATTCATATTATACAATTTATACAATTCCTCTTTGGTAAATACTAATACATGTTCATTTCAAAAAGCTGCAAAACATTATGACATTCATGTATTATTTGAATCTTCACTGTGAAAGCTTTAATATAAATAAAAAGAAGTAAACAAAGGGGAGGGAATAGATGAGGGTAAACACAAAAACAAATAGTGAAGTGGGGGAACAGTATTCAGTATTTCAAAATGTATGAATATTTGATTATAATTTCGAAAAAATAAATACATTATAGCATATTACAAATAAATTTCCAGTACATTTCATATTCTGAAAATTTACAATTTCTTAAAGGTATAGCTTTTTCAACTTATATATTCTATCTACAATGCTAGTATTTTTTCTAGCATTGCGATACTTAATTTGGGCACATTTTTGAACCTTAGTACTGGCAAAAATAAATTATTTAACAGTAATTATTATTATATTGTGCAATCTTAACATGTTTGTATTGTTGAATTTCCTGTTTTATTGGATTTTTTTCTTCTCCAAGTAATTTTTTTTTAAAATTTGGATTATTTTCACGAAAAATATCTTTTAAATTTAGTATCTCTATCAACTTCAATACTTCTTGATTTAGGGTTATTTAAGTTTTTATAGTTAATAGAATCTAGACCCTTATCTAAAATTAAATTAAAGTCACCACCTATAATCACATATTGTGATGAGTAATAATATTGTACATACCATATTAAAATCTTAATAAAGAAGGCTGGTGTATCCTATTTGATCCATATATATCTACTAACAAAAAAGGGGGATTGTCTATGACTACATCTAGAATAAGATAATTGCCATTGTCATCTTTATATTCATTTACCAATGTCATGTCATAGTTATTATCAATGGGATTTAACCACTAAAGGTTAAATCTATTTATCAAAGTGAAATAAATATTTGTGTTCTGGTCTTGCCGAAAACGAATCTGGTTCATATTTGGCAATTTGAACGGTATTTATCAGAACACAAGATCAACTTCCATTTATAGTTTGGGGATATTAGTAGCACCTAGCAAGGGACGTCACGGCACTTATACGTCATCAGTCTGTGCTGAAACTTTTAGTTATTATTAATGAGTATAGCAATTCCCCGTGAGTTTGATTTCTATGAACAAAAAAAGCCTTATACTAGTATTCCCATAATACTTTAATCATGCTTTCATCTTTTTTGACAAAGTGTGTGTACTGAAGAAAATACACATCCAATTTTTTTCCTTTGAAATCTTAAAGACATCCCTCTTTTTATTCACGTCTACTAAAACTTGACAATTTAATGTAAGTATTTTAGGAAATTTTCACATAGATAGTCATCCATTCCACAATGAATGCATAAAAAAGTCCCCAACAACAAGAAAAAAAGAGTTGATAAAAAAGTACAAATCTATATACAATGCAGAGAAGTAGTTTTAGAAGCTCAAACACACCTGCTGTCATATTAAAAATGTGCAAATTCACCAAAAACCTAACTTCATGTTAATCTTTTAAGAAAAAATTGCTAAAACTATGGAAAATACGTTTCAGTTGAGAGGAACTCTATATACTCAATTTCTTTTCTATACAGTTCCTTTTTTTGTATTTACAGTTTGCTGTAGTTACCATATTTGTTTTTTTTTCTTTTAAAGAAATATATCTGGAACGTAATTACAACAAAAATTTATCCATATCAAAATGTCATACTTTTCACTATATTAAAATTGAAATTATGTATACACTCTTCTCTGTGTTGAGTGATAAAGTAAAAATTTATCAAAACACACTTCAACACTCTTTAAAACACATTGAACATCAGCAATGCATCTTTCAAAATCTAAAAATCATAAATTTCCAGGTTTTAGACTTCACTTTGCTCTCCATAAAAACTTACGTCCTACATGTTGGGCATGCGCACTCTTCCCATCTTCTTCCATTCTTTCCATTTCTCATCCAAAATTCAACTGAAAATCATTCTCAACCTGACTAATCAAAAAGTGTGTTATTACATTTTGCGTACTTGTCCTTTGCTTAATCTCGACGCAAAATTTTGCAAATCAAAAAGTAATGATCCAAAATATCGTGCTTGATTCATATTTATTTACATTTCCAATGTTTTTGTTCGAGATAAAATTACAGATAGTCAATGTACTTTATTTCTCCATCAATGCACTGGTTCATCGATAGTTGCGGTTAAAAATCACTTGCAGGAAGCGGGGCTTCTAGCACTTGGATTGGCGGAATCCATACCATGTAAATATAAGGAATAACTGTTATATTTTTCAATTTCATGACGATGATCAATTGGCTTGCGTGATAATTTTATGCATAAGGCGTTTATGCAAATTACCACGCAAGCCAATCGATTGATCACATTCACATCATGAAATCAAAAAATAAGACAGTTATTCCTTAATTAAAAACATTTTTAAAAAGTAATCTGAGTTTAATCCATGGAATACTACACTTAAGTGACTTTCCTATAGATAAAATAATCTTAGAGAGACATCAATTTAAGTTAAGTAAACAGGACAGTATAATGTTTGAAAAATTCTTATAGTACCACAATATATAAAGTATGGAAAATTCATAGAATTAAAAATCATTAGCAATCAATGCATCATCTGACATAAAATATCGAATCATTCTTAAAATTTTAGTGTTATCAAAATGTTTTCCTAACGAGGGACCAATGTTACAAAAAAAGATTAAAACATTCGGCAATGTCCTTTGAATCTTTAAGAAGTGTTTGTCTTTAAGAAATGTAAATGTTGTGCTAGTTTTCTTAGATGGTAAAAATTGCTGACATGTCATTGTGTTTGTTTTCTGCATTGTAAATAGCTTCTTCAAGGAATTCTTATTTGGCTTAGCGTGTCTTTCTGCTCTTTTTGTTTCTCGATATTCTGTATAGACGCGTGCTCATCATTGGTGCGAATCGCCATTTTAGAAAATAAGTCATTTTCTTCTTCAAAATGCCACTTCATATTCATATTCAAATTAATGTGACGTATGCTTTCCAGGCTATACGACATAAACTAATTTTTTATCCCATCAAATGACCAGTTACAAGCAAAATTATATACAGGGAAAAGAGGATTTTTTCAAAAAATTTTCATTAGAGTTATTCCTTAACTCTAGAACCCCTGACCCTGGGGTCATGAAGTTCAAAATTTCTGGCACAGGGCTCAATACATATTAAAATCTTGCCAACTGTTTGACAGCTTGAAGTTAAGGAGTAAAAAAGCAAATTCAATAACAAAAACACTGAGAAAAATATTATACCAATTTTCTATCTATACACAATGTAACACTATTTATATGTAAATTTGATTTTTCTTGTTTCACTAATAAAAATTTGTTTTTGATGGTTTACATATTACCATAAAAATAAATGCAATAGGAATTGTCACGTGCAGTGAACCTAATTTACTCCGGATCTTGTTCGTGAGCCGACAGACCATCTTGGCCTTCCTAAAAATCGTCAAGATATTATCAATATTATAATGACAGATTTATTTTTTAGAACTCGCAATTTTAAGGAACAGATTTGAATCAATTATGGTAAGTTAAGTGTATTAGTTGAATGTTTTACAAGATTAAAAACATTGTCTATGCCTTTTTGGACAACCCTCGTAACATAACTACCTTTCTGACATGAGTATCAAATAACAGTATAACAAAGACAATTCTGATAAATTATGTTTCCATTATTTAACTTGTTTTGTCCCCTCACTAAACACATAAGCATCCTTTTTTAGATTAAATTTCTTTCGATATACTTTCAATGTTGAATATTCAAAAAAATGAGATTTATTTGTTAATTAATTTATATGTATCTAATTTGAAAATATTTTGATTAATATAGGATTAATTTACTTTTTGACGTTCAGTGATAAAGTCAAGGAAAATTGCGTTCAAAATTATATAAATCTAAATCTAAACTTTCAAACTAACAACGTTTGTCTAATGATATAATTTGATAGATAACTACAAATGATAGACAAGATTCACAGCGCTCAAGGGCAACTTATTTTGTACATGTATCGTAGAAGATAATGGAGTAACAATATGATATATCACTAATTTTAAAACACTTCCCAAACTGACCAATTATTCCGCGATCTCAATCAGGAAACCATATTTTACCTCCAAATTAGCTGAAATACGTAGTAGATATTCGAAAATGCTAAATAATCAACTTTAATACAGATGGTACATTTTTAAAAAGTGTGTTTGGTTATACAAATTTACAAATATTCTTTTTTTTTTCGACACATTACATACAGTTAAACTTCGTATGTTCTTATCGATTACATGTGCCATCAATCCGATAGATAAACTGATTAACAGGTTACAAATTACGATAAATTTTATCTCTGACTCTTTAAAAGAGTTCTAGTTTCATTAAAATAACTTGTAACGAACATACATTTATTTTACATTACATCCGAATAGTTTAAATGTTAATTTTGTTCCTGTGTATTCTGTCTGTCTCAATTCCAAAAAATATCATCATGACAATATTATTGACCTCTTCTAAGATTTTTGATGCTGCAGTGACAGTCCTTTCTAGTACTGGACATAACGTCCACCATCCACGACTATATCTCCTCCATTAATGTACGATGCTTTATCAGAGGCCAGGAAAGAGACAGCCGTGGCTACGTCTTCCTGCTCACCAACCCGACCAGAGGGATTATCTTTTGCAATCGTATCAAGAAACTGGAACACAGGATATTTGGTATGCATGCAGTAAAGTATTCCATGTATTTCAGTGTTAGAATTCCGTAAAAGAAATTGATATAATTGTATAATATAAAGAATAATTCATATTCATTTCTTATCAAATACTTTCTTCATCATAAGGAATGTATATATTTTTTTTTAATGTTGACAATCCCTATAATTCATATTCTGAAACTTAAAATTAATTAATCTTTCTTAAAATATTTTCATACTTTTTTATATTTTAGTATTTATTCTTACTGCCAAAGCACTGAACTGTAAACTGTTTAATGCATATGATTGATTTATACAATAATTTTATTAATTTTATTATCTTTACGGTAACATATTTTAAATTAGATTTATTAAATCCGGAATGGTAGGCTGAAAGTAGTCATTATTAAAATTGAAAGGAATGAATTCTGTTTGACCGATCATGACAAAGGAGGGTGAGCCTGGTCGACACAGGATGCTTTCTGCTGTATGGCACCTGATCCCACCTCTAATATTTTAGTGGTCCGTGTTTGCTCTGCTCCTGATTTGTACTATGTCAATTGACCTTTGAACCTGATTACTGTTTATTATCTCCATATCCATTCCGTATTTTAATTACGATTTAAAGAAATAATTCTAATAATATCATGACATTCTAAAATTAAAGATTTTGAGATACACGATTCGTCACATTATATAACCTTATTGTACGATTCATCATCCCCCAAACCAGGAACGTTATCACGTCTATGAAAATTGCTTCGAATTGCTCCAGGCCTTTTGATGATAAATTAAAGTACAAAAACTGAATGGACAGAACAAACAAATTCTTAAAAAATGCATAGTTCAATGTGTTTGTTACCTCATTTTACATAAAGATGTTTAAGATTTTCACACTGGAATATGTTCATTTGTTTAAACATACCTTACGGTGTTTGCTCGCACTCCAAAGGGCGCTAACTCTGAAACAGGAGAGTAAAAGTGTCATTTCTGCTGTTAATGTTGTTATGTAATTGAGCTACTTTGTATTGATAATGGCGATTGCAATAACTCGTTTACCCATGCATAAGATTAACATCGTCAAATTTGTAGATTGATTTCATGGACAAGTATGAATAATTTCAAACAGTTTTTGCTTTGCTTGCTACCAAAACATCACACTCTAAACACCGTTACGGCTCCAAAAGTGAAGAGATGAGTTAATTCATACCCAGTGCTAATCCTCTAGTGAAGGCATCCATAGCTGCTTTGTGTGCATGGAATAAGAACAATTTCCAGGGATCTAATTACATGAAAGAAAAGGGTCCTTTTGAAAAATATGCATATATTATTATGAATATAAACGTTTTGTCCATTAAAAAAATCGTTGACTTTAAGAATACCTTCAATGTGCAAGTAGACAGTGTACTTGATATATTGATGATGCAACCTGAAAAGAATGAAAACAATGGAATATCTTTCAGCAATGGCACATCACGCATGAAGTGATCTCGTTCAGAGTAGATGAAGACGTCTAGTTTGTCTAAAAATGAGTGAAAAAAGAGCACTGTGGCTAGGATATAGGCACAAAACAGTTTAGTATAAAAAAAACTTAAATGCATAAGTGGATCACGATAAATTACCTATAACAAACTTTGCACAAAATTGTGTTAGGATTTGAACGAAGTTTGTGCCTATACTAACTAAAAAGGATGCTTACCTATTTTTTTTTACTAAATGTGCATATTTCCTTAAAATATTAACGTTCATTTCTGGCCACACCCTACTTGAGGCATGAATTCAACAAACTTGAATCTACACTATTTGAGGATATTTCCATATAAATATATATGACACATCATAGCTTTTCTTTCGTCAAATTTGTTTGTTAAAGGTTTTCTTACATATGTATGTAATGTAAAACTTTTGGTCTGCCCTACCCCAGGGGGTCACACTTTGAACCAATTTAATCGGCTCCAAAAGTGACAGAGATTCCACATCAATTTTATACCCTGTTCCAATTCTTGATAAAAAGGTTGCTCTGCTTCAAGATTTGTATTTTAAATGGAATTTTGGCTTGAATACCGTGGCTCTGCATATATTTCATGAACACAATACACACCTTTCGTTGCCTTGAGACATGGTATCACCAGCTGTGTGAGAAAATACGCTGACTTTGATTTGAATTCATGGTTTCGTCAAAGTTTTCCTTGTTTCCGTTGAAATTGTGCATATGTTTCCCATACACATTATATATTGATTGTATAAATAAATGTTATCACAAAGTCTGATACATATGTTTCGTATTTGGATATTTTATTAGAAATTTTAAAAACGTTAATAGTAAAAACAATCAAGCTTTTTTTTTATAAACTTGATGACTATGAACTTTTCAATTTTGACTAAATAAAAATCATAATTATTGTTAAGTTCATTATTTAAACACTGAATTGTCCATAGATTTTCTTCTGTCAATTCACGATCATGACAAAAGCACACGATTAGTGTCAGCGGCAAAAAGCTTAAACTTCCATGATCCCACCCCTGAGATGTTATACCTTCATCACCAGCATACGGAGTTTATGTATCTCGGTTAATTTTATACGCAAGAGCATGCTCTGCATTTGAACAATTTCTAAAACGAGGTAAATTATTGACAAACAAGTCGATGAAACAAGAATATTAACAGTCTCTTTCAAATCATCATTTCGTAAGTTCTATGGTCGATACAATGAACTTGTCATCAAATACAGTTTATCATTGAGTCAAATGCTGACCCACCTAGCTTCATATAAATTGTTAGTCCATTATTTATACACTGATTTGACGAGATTTTTCCGTATATTTCCTATGTGGCTTTGTGGTCCCGGAGCACACGGTGGATTCATTTGAATAAATTTGGCTACACTATCTGACAATTCCATGGCCACATCCCATCTCTGATATTTTTGAGGTCCGTGTTTGCTCTGCTTAAAATTTGCATATTTAATGGACAGTTTTGATCTTGCAATATATATGAACACAATACACACCTTTCAGTGTATGGTATCATAGCTGTTATAAAAATGGCAATTGATATTGACCGCTCAAGATTTCGTCAAAGTTATAGCGACCGAGCCTGTTGAAATTGACATAGGCTTCCCCATACCAGCATTATTAACCTTGTATAAAAATAGTTATCACAAAGTCTAGATTTGATACATACATGTATGTTTCGTATTTGGATATTTTACTAGAAATTTGATTGATTGATTGATTGATTGATTGTTCGCACCTCTTTCAAATTTATTCACTGACACGTCACCGAATGCCTTTAGACCTATACTCGGCATTTAGGGCCATACGGACTTCGCTGTCATTACGTGCACAGCGCCTCAAATTCACGCTTACGTTTTATATTATGACGTCCCGTACTACGTTACTTTAGTGCAACCAAAGGAACAGTCACCATATTTTTACGTCAGGTTTGACGCGAACGCGCTTTCGCATCGATATCGGAGGAATATCATGGATATTTTGACTAGAAATTTGAAAATACGTTAATATGATAATCTGTTTGTTCTAATCCAAAGGTTTCATGATAAACAAATACTTGAACATTTCAATGTTGACTCCATAAATTTTTTAAATATTTATTGTTAGGAAAATGATTACTTAAATGCTCATTGTCGGACCACACGTTTTCTTCTGTTATTTCCTTAGCATAGTAAGGAGCACACGACGGGTGTGAACGGCAGAAGATGCTCAATCCAACCTTTGAGATGTTTTAGAGGCCCATGTTTGCTCTGATCCAAAGTGTATATTCTTTAATGGACTTTTAAGCTTAAATACTGCTCGTGTTCTCCATAAATTTCATTTAAATGATTACATCTCTTAACTGACGAAAATTAATTTTTTTCATGCGCAATGTCGGACCATCCTTTACATATTGAAATCTTTAGATTTTTCCGTTTTTCAGATGATGACAAAAGCACACTGTGGATGTGACTGGTCGACAGGAGATGCTTACTCCTCCATGACAATTAATTCATCCTCTATTGGTTTTCTAAATGTCTGTTAATAGGATTAACAGTTGACGGACGGAGGGACCGACGGACCTACCGAAATTAATATTCTTCCAGCTTGTGAAAGTGATTCGATCTCCAAAAAACTACTAGTATATTTTTTTTTGTTTTTATTGTCTATTGTCAAAAACATACAAATATATATGATATTGTTGCGGCAGACTTTAAGATCTATTTCATTCTACGTTAAAAACGCAATGATTATTCTTTACTTTCATATTGTTACAATCTTTAAAAAAATTGTTGACATTAATGAATTACATGTACTTACAAGAACATCAAGTCTTCCAAAATGTCCAATTGTTTGTTCCACGAGCGACTTTCTAAAATCTCTCGAAGTTAAGTCACCAATGGAGAGTAAAACCTGTATGGAATAAGTAAGTAGAACATAAAAAAGGGAATTTTAATTTCAACAACTTTTGGTATAACGGGTGAGTTTAATTTCGCCTTGTAAGGTAAAGTGGACTATATGTTTGGTATAACAAGCAGTAAAGTATTATCTTGCTAAGGATTTCCCTCGAAAACGAGATTGAACTCCCAGCTGACTCGCCAAGAGGTGTCTTGTGAGTCCAGTTCATTACATTGTAACGTCTTGCAATGGATCTCACAATGGATAATGCCACTTTGCAATTTATGTGTGAAGCACACAGTGAAATAACTGCTTTACCAATTTAGGTGTGAAAGCACTCAATAATTATAAAATGCTTGTTAACATTTGTCTTTGAAACATTTTTTAAGTTTTGGCATATATAGAAAAAAGTATCTCGTTTTTAGATAATATTATATTAAAAGATGTTAATAAAACTTTAATTAAATTATCTTTCCATGGAAACTTAAGCGTGAAAACATGAAAGCACTCATGTTGTTTTGCACTAAGTAATGCATTTAATGTACGTGTGAAGTTATGCTTACCATTCTAAATAGAAAAAAAATAAATTTATTCAATAGAAAAGTTACCCTAAATCATTGGTGAGAATCTGATGAATATTAATTAACTGACCTTTTCAGGCAATAAACCCTACTTCACACATTTATCCCTCACCGCCTCTAGATTGACATTATTTCTTCCGGTCAAGGACAACCTTGCTCCGGTCTTGGCGAGATGGACAGCAATGCCTTCCCCAATACCGGAGCTGGAATCTGCAGCATGTTGATATTATGATAAATGTATAATTGTCATAAAAAGTATTTTAATCTATGATTTTAATACTAGAATTACTCACCTGTGATAAGAAAAACCCTGTCCTTATGTTCATCCATGAATCAGCTATCATCGCGTGTCCTATGTTCATGGCATGCATTAACCAGCTATCATTGCGTGTCCTATACAGTATTAACTCTTATAAGGTAGAAACAAACAGGTGGGGAATAAAGTAATGCTTGAGTAAAATTTTAAATATAGTTTCTCAAAGTGAGTGAAGTTTTAAGGATCATTAATTTTCAAAATAAAAAAATGGTGATTTTTAAAACAAAATTCTAAGTAACTTGTTGTAAAAATCTACAATCAAAATTTTTTGGTTATACCTTTTAAATATATGTCTATATTTTTAATACTAATAAAAAGTCCAACAAAAAATGTTTATACATCATTAGATATCAGTTATTGTCTAACAATGACCCATCATTGTTACAATGTAACTTTTAACATATAAAAATAAAAGGTATAGCATCTTTACCTTTTTTTATAGTCAAAAATATTAATTTATAGAGAATTGTTAGACGGCAACGCCACTGTTATAGGTATTGTTGCGAAGAATTGATTCTTCATGGTAATTAATCGTCGTTCTGATTGGTTCATCGGCGAAATTTCTATATTGGCGCACACGAGATATTGCCTTTGATGTTTTCAATGATATTTAAATTTTGTATTGTGATAACTAATTTTTGTGATGCCTTTTTCTCATTTATTTTTTTTTTCATAAATCACAGAAACAAATTAGAATTGAAAATGTATTTATTTTGTAATACACATTAAATTTTTGTGATATAATAATGACCCGGATATATATCAAAAACATATACTATCACTTGTCATCTTAACACATCTCTACCTTTTAAAAAACATATATATAGCTATTACTTATATTCAAAGCTGTGTTATTGTGCAAATCAAAGGTTTTTCTTTAAAAAGGTATTGATTATATGTTGACATTCTCTGCCACTGTTTTTTAATTGTACAAGCCAAACCGCTGTATTGATATGTTGATTTGTTTGTAAGAATGTTGAAGGTGAAGTGATTTCAAAATAAATTTATAAATAAAAATGTTAATTGGTAAAACAAATGAACATATGTTACGTAGATTCCAAAGGTGGTATCTGATGCATATGAAGAGAAAGCATTTCCTGTTAACTCCGTGATTTTTGTGCATTGATCAGGATGTCAGAACTTTCAGTAGTCAAATTCAGTACTATTAAAGCAAAAGTCAAAGAATTAGTTTAAAACGATACAGAAAAAACACCCCCCAGTGAAAGGAAAGCTTTATTTGTTAACAACATGCCGACTTTTAAAAGATCTTTAAATTACGGTTACAACAAATCATCATTTAGATGCATTCCCCGCTTAAAAATTGTATTAACTTTTCTAAGCACCCGAGTAGCCAAATAAGTTGGGAGATATAAACAAAAGCATGTGATAGTGGGATATTACTATATGAATAAGGAAAGTTGAAGATGGAAAGCTGAAGTCATCTGGTTTGTTATACAATTAAGTTGTGGGTTATTTAAAATCGTCTATAGTCAGTACAACATCCGAATATGAAACAGGTGTTACAGATTCTGTGCTTTCTTTTATTTGAAGTCCACCGGGATACATTGAGTCGAAATTGGAAAGAAAACATCAATGCAAGGAAAGCAAAAGATATTCAAATCTGAAATAGTGATCATTTTATATCAGACTGTCTCCAAGGCAAAATAGATAAATAATTTTTTAAGAATTAAAATTTTAATGCATTTGCTCATGAAATGGATTCATCGATATTATAAAGTCAAAAATAAATGATAAGAATTTATTGTCATCAAAATGAAGATGTAGACCTCCACCCCTCTCTGAATAATTGTCACGTGATGATGTCCATGGTTTCTGCAGAGTAGGCTATGCAAGGCGCGGTACAAAATGAAAAAAAAATGTCCTTGTGTCATTCGCAGCTGTATTATATTTAAAACAATTTTTACTACTTGAACTTTTCAATTCTAATACACGGTGCATTTTACTATGTCATTATTATACGGAAAATCATGTCGATTTCCTTTCATATCTTACAGACTCACAGTACGTATTGTAAACTCTTCATTTAAGTATAAATCATCAATTTCCTGATGAGAAATGATAATAAAATTAAAACACGATAACAATTATTTATACTTAATTTAAAGCAATTTTTAAAAATATTTTACTCATGATTTTATACATGTTATCATTTAAGTATTATTTTACTGAACTTATAGAAAAGTAACGTCTCATATCCCCATGTGCACTTTGTGACACAACCACAAATAGATCGGCCACTAATAATTTAATTAATGAACATCATTAAAAGTTATTTTTCAGATGCTTAAAGTTATAATAAACTTTATGAAATAAGGAGGTTTTCACCGAAATTTGTCATTTCCAAATCAGGACCAACTGAAGTCCCTATTTTTCTCTAAATAGATAGGTTATTTTCTCTAAACTAAAAATTTAAAATAACTTTAAATATCGCTTACTTCCTCTGTATTCAATTTTGAATGTTCAAGCTTATTTCGTGCCATTTGTTCTCAGAAGGACCTTTTGCGTTGGCCATGCATGTTTTCCTGGTACTGTGAAAGTATATATCTATCTTCTTCCTTAAAGAGAACTACTTCCTTTGGTCTGTTATTATGCTATATTAGGTACAAATATGGAATCACATGAAAGAAACAGGAAACACTTGATGAATTCAATCCACTTTAGTTTGAATAAGTGTTTCACAGTATTTTCAAGGATGGTCAATTAAACAATACATGAGAACAAGAACATGAAGTATCCGTGAAATGTACATGTGCAAGCAAGTAGTATAAAATAACACTTGACGATTCACGAATGTTATTTCACTTTTTCGTTAATTTACAACAAGAATTAATCATACCTCATTACGAAACTAATTGTATTTCAGGAATCATATATCTTTCACATCTTTTTTGTTTTCAAATATCAGTAGTAAAAATCTATTTGGTTCTTATTCTTCTTATTCATTTGCAAACATTTCTTCTTCACCCTTGTTAAATTTGTACTTAGCATTCAACATAATGTTATTGTCATATGTAATTTAACTAAAAACAAGAAGTACTTGTGAAGTAAGATTAACATAATAGTGATAAGAACAGATTTTCTGTTCTGATACTGTACATATGTGTTGTGATTTTTGTCTTTCTGGCAGTACTTTGTTTCGCTTAGTGCAACTCATCTAAATCAATTGTTCTGATGCAAAACATTATATGTTTCTTGTTCAATGTTATATTCATTAATAACAACACGTGGCCTAACGACAGGATCTAAGATCATTTGTGATTCCCTGACTGAGTCGTAGCTGACATCCTCATCCGCCATCTTGTCCTCGGTAACCATTTTATTCACAGATTTGGCTGAAAATAAAACGTTTGGAAAACGTCACCAAAATAAATATAGGATTACTTCCACAATTACACTAAACCATTTAACAAATTAAGTATTTATTTTAATTTTGCATACTTACTTTTATAGAGAGAAGTCTTTGGTTCAATAGGAATAGGTCTCCTATTATATAGAAAAAATTGATATACAGGTTCAATTGAGGTTCTCTTTAAATAAGATGGAAAGTATCTTTTTGCATTATTTTGTGTCAGCCACCTTTGATACATATTCTTATAAGTCATTAAAGTTTATTCATTATATGTTTCTAGAGATATATACCCTAAATTTTTGGCGAGATCAATGATAAGAAATATACACTTAAGAAATAAAAATATACTCAGCGAGCAAGAAGTTAATAATATATAATACTAAATAAATATCATGCCTACTTTGGACGGAAGGGCAAAAATTAAACCTTCCAACCTTTTTTTCCAAAATTGTGATGTAGATAACTAAATAATATAAGCAAGGTAATACCGGGTAATAATTGGGTCAAGTCTGTAGAAATAGCGTTTTGAAAGAATTTTAAAAATTGCCCATGGTATCCATGGTAACACCATTATTAAGATAAAAATACAGTATAGAATTATGTATCTACTTTTGGGGGGGGGGGGGGGGGTGGTAACCAATACTTATTTAAATTTGATTAAAACTGTAAGATGTCTATATAGCGTTTCGACAGACGACGAACATCTAAATTTTGCAGAGGCTCAGCTGGTCTCTTACCAATAGAGCTACAAATGACTATAAAAAATCCTTACCAATAGTGTTTGACGATAAAAAATATCAATATTATCAAAGAAATCCCAAAGACAGGAAGTAGAATTGCAAACAGCAAAGGTAAAACGTCCTGTTTAGAAAATTGAATTGATGTCGTCTCTGAAACAGAGTATTATAAGTATGATTAAACAATCAAACGTAAAATAAGTTTTTGAGAAAAAAGGCAAAGAGTCGTCGTTATAAAAAAAAATACACAAAAATACAAAACTAAGAACAAGGCATACAACACGGACCTTTGAAATTTCTAGAGGTGAGATCAGATACATAAGGATGGTAAGCATCCTCGGTCGAAAGGTCACAACACCGCAGTCCAGGATATTTTTCATGTGGACTAGAATTTCTGAGATAAATTTAGCATAAAAACCCTAACAATTGACATGACCATGAAGTCAGTCAAATTAAGAACCAGTGATAGGGTAAATTTTCTTACAAGGCACTAGTAGTTATAAAAACCATAGACTGTATAAAATCTGACATTAAACAAGGTTGTTAAATTCACTGTTACAACAACTGTCAGTAGCTTGTCTTGTTTTAAAAAGTAAGAAGTTGACCACATAACAGGCTTTTAAGTATCGAATAGCTTGTCAAAACGTTTAATATGTATTTTAGGTTTTGGTTCGCCATGTTTGTCTGTTGTTTGTAAAATGTTTAAAATAAGAAAACGATGTGGCAGCATTTGACTGAATGATGAATTGTGTGTCAATAATTAACCTCCGTTTAAAAAGTGTACATACCTAGAGCATGCTTTTGAGTATCGAATAAACTGAGAGATATAAACTTCGTATGCAGATGATGAAAGTATGATAAAATTGCTGAATAAGTGAAAGTGTTGACGATTGAAAAGTTAAAGTCATCACGTTTATCATAGAGCTTGGTGGTTATATTATCATTAACGTCTTCTTCCATTTTTAAACAAAATATTAAATAAATCAAAATATTTTGTTAAAATGTTTTCAACAAAATAATTTTACAAATGACAAATGACAAGGTAAGTAAATTTACGAGTTCCATTTTTATTGAAAAAGCAGCTGTCACTGATATCAAAAAGCCTTGAGTTTAATTTATCGTGATGAATGGTTGTATATAAAATAGAAAAGTTGTAAGATTTTAAGGTGTTGATTTTGGTCAAATGTTGCGATTTCTAATTTTCTAGAAGTTCCTTGGATCTATAAGTATCCTCATAGGAATTACCCAATTCTCGAATATATTGTTGCACTGTGGCAATGATGCACTTTGAAAAATTACGCACTTTGAAAGAAATTTCCAAACTGCGTTAAAAGTGGGATAAAATTAAAGCACTTTGAAAAAAAATCAAAGTGCGTTAAATTAGGGACAAAATCAATGCATTTTGAAAGTATTTTTCAAAGTACTTTAAAAGTGTACTTCAACATTTTTTACCATCGACACTCTTAACTAATTTTAAAAAATATGTATACATAAAAAAGTCTGGACGTTGATTTTAGTAACAGACAGCATCAATTTTTAGATTTCTTTCGATAAACTGATGAATTTATATACCCTCATCGAGAACGAGGAAAGGACAGGTAAAAGGTATTTCAGTGAACTGTATCTTTCCTCCCCAAATACCCAAATATATATTTACATAACTGTTAAGATACTGATGAACTTTCTTTCAATAAGTTTGAGTTAACGTTAAATAGATGAAAAAATTGATATAAGCCTTTTTGCCAAAAAAAAAACCGCAACCCTATTATATTAAAGAAGTGAGCTCGGGGGATATCACTGATCTAAGCAATAATAGCCAACTGGATATTCTTTGGCCAAAGAAGCTTTACAAAATCAAATACAATACTATACAATGAAAAATCAAACAAACAATTTTTTATTAAAAAGGCATAAATAATTTTTTCCATACATTTAAAAACAAATCAAAAAATTAAATCAAAGTAAAAAAAAAAAACAGTATATATTTGGTAGACAGCATTTTTAATGCTTCTTAATACGGGTCAAAAAACTAAAAATTGCCTTCATATTTGGGCAGAAAATTACTTTTAATTAGCAATGCTTTAAATAAAACTCTTTTCGGCCCCTACATTTACCGAACTTTTTAAAGACTGGATAAAATGAAAATAAACAAAATTTTGCTATTAAACAACCATTCCTCCATCATTTCTAAAAAAAAAAAAAATCTTTTTAAAACATTCACGAGTACCTTTGGGAACATGATAACCTTTAATAATCTTAAAATGTCTATATCCCAGATGCTGAAATAATTATTAAATTATTAAAATTAGCTTCAAATGATTTTATATCATACCTTAAATTTGAAGAATATTAACGAAGACGTACACTTTTTTCAAGGTGCGTTAATATTGTCGATATCAACGCACTCTGAAATTTTTTTTTTCAAACTGCGTTATTGAGTTCCAATATTTAACGCACTTTGAAAAAAAAAATTCAAAGTGCGTTGTAACATTGCACAATATTCTTGAAGTTTCTTCTTCGATCACTACTGTTAATATTTTAGTGAGGCGTAAATAAAAAAGTTTGGCTGAACATTTACTGAAACCCCTATGTTTTTTGTTTTTTTTTTGTTTGTTTGTTTGTTTTTTTTTTTTTTTTTTTTTTTTGCTTTAAGGATTTTTATCAAGTTTATGAATTTTCAGAATTCAAAATTGATATGGTAATTGAAATTCATTTCGGTCGTTTGGGATATTAAAAATATATCAGAACAGACATATGATTTTAAAGAATTTCTTCCTTAGAAAGGGAATCATGAGTATAAGTTGGATGACCACTTGTAGAAATAAATGCAAGTCCTTCTAAAATACATTTTTTTATAATGAGCCTTATACACGAAGACAGTGTTGTTACTTGTCATCAGGGACCAGTACGTACTGATCATGCAGTCTTTCCTATATAGTCCAGGGTATGATGAAATAAATATATAAACTTACCAACAGGACATGAACAGTTAAGACTATTGCAGTCATCACAATCACACCTTGTTAGGCATTTATAACCACAATAACCAATGGGACAGTCTCGAGAACAATGAACTCCATAACTACCATTGCAAGCTGAAAGGACAACGTAAGGAAACTGGTGTCAAACCAATTGATATGTAATTTATTTTTATTTTTATAATTGTCAATTTGCTCTTAGGAAGGATTGTAAGGAATCATTCTAAATGAACTCATCTTTATGTTTTTTTTATTCTAGCCCTTAAAAGAACTAAAACTGTTTTGCTGTAAATATTATTGGAATGTTTCCTTTTCTTGAGTTATGGTTTGAACTCATTTTATCGCCCCCCCCCCTCTCTCTCTCTCTCTCTCTCTCTCTCTCTCTCTCTCTCTCTCTGATTAGGATATGTATTTATGCTAGACATAACTTTGATCAAATTTATTAAAATATAATAAGTACACCATCGCTACACCAGCAGGGGTGTACTTTTGTAAAGCGTTACAAGTAATAATACCACATATAATGACGATATTTATTTTTACAGTTTGTATTGAGTAAAATATTCCATATTTGTCGGTCATAATTATTCTAAAAGAATACATACCAATGCATTTATCTTTGATTTTTTTGTAGTTGGTGCAACATCTTATGGGTCTATTGGTAAAAAAACTAAATTGAGAGAGATTTACATTTAATATTACATTTAAGGACACACACAACGTACTTTACCTACTGATCATTTTCAAGAATTTCTTTTATTAAAGTCACAATACCATTAGGTGTTCATAGACAAAACATTCGCATACATTACCAGGTTTTTTTTAAAGATATCAATTGAAGAAAATTCTTGGATGATTCAAAGAAAAATGTATAAAAATTTATGAACGTATTTCAGATAGTTCTTCTAATCCAAACTTATTTTGGAAGAAGTGTAGGCCATATATAGATATTAAAATATAGTGCTCACACAGTTCCTTCAAGCATTGGAACTCTTCAGCTACATGGGAAATAAATCAAACTCATTTACAAATAGCTTCATTTCAAAATCTTAGTAAATAATTAAAAATTCAATGCTTACTCAGGTTCAGTTGAACAAACTCCGCCATTTTCTGTTCTAATAGTGCAAACAAAATGCAAAAATAATGATGTTTGTATGATATTTTTCAACATTTGTTGTTTTAGAATGAAATATGATGCTCAAGATAATGAAGTTATGAATTCCACGAAACATGTAATACCCTTATGATCATTTACTAATTCTTTAAAAGTTTCCGGGATTTATTCCCGAACCAATCTAAAGCATACTTGCATTCCTATATTAAAAGGGGAAGCGTTTGAACGGAATAACATTAATATATAATGAAATGTAAATGAAAAGAATTTAGAAGAAAATTTATTTATTCGAGAAAACTAGTCTTCAATACTGTTTTTCAACATATCTATGACGGTTGAATCAAATTTTGATGACTTCTTACTATTTTTAATTAATGAAAAAATAATGATACGCACTTTCTGTTTAAAAACCTATTTTTAGGGTATTTGATACGCAAATAGCTTATTTAGTCCTCGACTCTAGAACAAACGCTGTAACCACTGCGACATGCGGGCAATGTATGTGACGATAACGAACAGTACGTGATCGAGCTAAAATAAAATTTTCTAAATAATACAACACCATAAGGTGTGACAAACGGACAGACAAATCCGGATAAAGTGAGTTCTGTGTCGCTCTGCTTTACAGGAAACAGTAAGGAGCTGATCCTTACAAAGAGTTCGAATTCCACTGCTGGCCGTGGAGACCTATCCTTCGATCGGATTAAACTTATAAATCAAGGTCGCAGGAGGTGTTGGCACGAATAAGATCCTGCATTGCTCAATGACACCGAGAGCCGAGTATGTCTAAATTTGCATCCTTCTCTCGACAAGTGGTATCTATAGACTTGATATGAGTAAAAGATTTTGGACATACACAAGGGCAAATAAACAAAAAAAATATATCGGCGATGGAAATACTTAACGGAGACTTCCGAGTATTCCATTCCGAGGTCTCTAGTTTTATCCTTTATCTTTAACCCCATTCGGATATTGATGTCTCAACCACTGTCTTATTTTGTATTGAGGAAAATTTCGAGGAACAAATGAGTATTTAACAATAAAGAGGCTCAACCAGAGACTTCTGAAACCACTTAATTGTCAAGAAAAAGAACTTTTAAAGCGAATGATGTCATTTTAAAGTAGCTTAATGATTGATATATTAACAAAATAGAAATTGAAGAGGGGGTACCTGAAAATGAGTTAGTTACCTTGTGATAAAAATGAGTAGGGGTGCCTTTGAAACAAGTGCCTTTGAGTCAGATCGTGAACTATAACAATTTCACCATTGCATTACTTTGCTCAACGTTACAACGATGGAAAACAATGAAAAATGTGTTTCAAACACCCAGTCAACGAACTTTTAAAAAATCTGACAATAATATATTTTTTTAAAAATGTGTGATAGGGTAAAATAAACACCGATCCCCGGAAATACCAGAATTAGGATCAGGTGCCATGAAGGAGTGACATAACATTAAATAGTGAAATTTCGTAAAAAAAAAAATTTTAAAAAGCCTAGCAATAGTCATAAAACAAGTCAACCAAAATATTGAAAATAACAATTAATGAGCAACGAACAATGCGAATACTGTTCCTCTATTTAGCTATTAACAGCATTATAGTTTCTCTTGTGTGTACTGGTGTGTTAAAACATTAGATATTATTACATGAAATTATTTTGTGAAATTTCTCTCCAAACGTTTTGTTTTTGACGGGGGAAGGAAATTTTTTAGTGTAAATTCAAATAGGGAAAAACTATTTTAGACTCTATTTTTACTTTATTGTCACGTTTAAACTTGCAGAATGTCTTACTTTACGGCAAATTGTTCAATTAGCGAGTGACACTCCTCGAACTTTATAATATAGACCACCTTACCACCTATTCAGTGGAGCAGGTGGAGTTTAAAGCAATTTCTTTTTTAAAAAGTTTTAAAGATGTTTGTATACGTAAGCGATACTTATTAACTCATTTAGCTTCACCTTATCAGTCTCAAGTAAGTAAAGTAAATCAATATCAATTTCTTTAAGTCCATGCTGAGCTTAATTGACTGTAGTCCAGTTTGACTTCGCGAATTCGATTCTTAGCATCTGCAAGAATGATTTTTGAGTATCAACCAAGAAATTTTACTAATTATGTTCCCCAAACGAAGTTGGGGAACATATTGTTTTTACTCTGTTTCTTATTATTATTATTATTATTATTATTATTACTATTATGTTCCCCAAACGAAGTTGGGGAACATATTGTTTTTACTCTGTTTCTTATTAAGGTCTTCCGTTTCAGACGGAAGACCTTATAGTGATTCTACTGTTTCTTCTTTTTCTTTTTTTAAGGTCTTCCGTTTCAGACGGAAGACCTTATAGTGATTCTACTGTTTCTTATTATTATTTTTTTTCCCTTTTCTTTTTTTGACGATTTCTCAGAGATGACTGGACGGATTCTCATGAAATTTTCAGAGATGATAGAGAGTCAAAATATCTTTCAAATGCAGTTTCCAGTTTTTCAAAATTCACTTCCGGTCGTTAGATATGTCCGATTTCCTTTTTTTCAAAATTTTTTTGTCCCAGTCATATCTCAGAAACGGTAAGAGATGAAGACACCAAACTTATATGAGTAATAGATCTTGATAAGTAGGCAAAACCATTTGGGTTAACACAGTTCGCCGTCACTTCCGGTCGTCACAGGAAGTGATAAAAAAAATTGAAAATTTCAACTTTTCTTTTTTGAAACATTTTTTGCATCACAAAATAGAATTTAATTTTTACTTTCGAAATATGTCAGTCCCACCGTAAACAAAAACGACGACTTCCGGTTATAAGAGAAAAACTACAAAATTTGAGTATTTTTCTTTCCCATAAATATTTTTTATAGATAAAGTATTTTTAATGATTTTTGGATATGTAATTCAGACTGCAAATGTCTACAGTAACGTCAAAAATCTTTATAAAATTCACTTCCGGTCGCGTGATTTCCTGTCCTCAAAATGAGAATCGAACTTATCATAGCTAGATCTTGTAAACGGAAAAAGATTAAGACACCAAACTTATACAATTGGTAGATCTTGATGAGTAGGCAACTTCAGTTTGGATTAGATTGTCCGCCGTAACTTCCGGTTGTCACAGGAAGTGTTTCATAAAATCAAAATTTTCAAATTTTCTTTTATGAAACTTTTTTTGCATGACGTTATAACATCTTATTTGTATTTTTAAAATATATCAGTCCAACCGGAAACAAAAACGTCAACTTCCGGTTTTAAGAGAAAAACTGCATAATTTTAGTATTTTTCTTTCCCCTAAATATTTCTTAAACATGACATATTTGTAACGATTTTTGGATATGTAATTCAGACTGCAAATGTCTACAGGAAGGTCAAATATCTTTGTTAAATTCACTTCCGGTCGCGTGATTTTCTGTCCTCAAATTGAGAAGTTATCATAGCTAGATCTCGTAAACGATAAGAGATTAAGACACCAAACTGTTTCAAGTGGTAGATCTTGATGAGTAGGCAAAACCAGTTGGGATAACATTGTCCGCCGTCACTTCCGGTTGTCACAGGAAGTGATCAAAGAAATCAAAAAATTCAACTTTTCTTTATAGAAACTTGTTGCATCACATTATAGCATCTTATTTGTAGTTTTGAAATATAGTATCACAGGAAACAAAATCGACAACTTCCGGTTAAAAGAGAAAAACTACATACCCGGTAATTTGAGTATTTTTCTTTCCCATAAATACTTTTTATAGTTAAAGTATTTGTTATGATTTTTGGATATGTTATTTGGACTGCAAATGTCTACAGTAATATCTAATATATCAGTAAAATTCACTTCCGGTCGCGTGACTTCCTGTTCTTAAAATCAGAAGTTATCATTGCTAGATCAACGGTAAGAGATTAAGACACCAAACTATTAGGGGTTGTAGACCTTGATGAGTAGACAAATCTTTGAGTTTAAGATCATCCACCGTCACTTCCGGTTGTCACAGGAAGTGATCAAAGAAATCAAAATTTTAAACTTTTCTTTATGGAATCTTTCTTAGTATTACCTTATAGCTTATTATTACTAGTAGTTTTGAAATATGTCAGTTCCATTGGAAACAAAAACGACGACTTCCGGTTAGGAGAGAAAAACTGCATAAATTGAGTTTCTTACTATCCCATAAATATCTTTTATAAAAAGAGTATTTGAAATGATTTTGGGACATGTTATTCAGACTGAAAATGTCTAGAGAAACCTCAAAATGAGACCTTTGACCCTTACTCAAAAAGTAATATAAAGAAATATTCATTACCTTTTTCTAGATTCAGCTTCAAGTGTTTATCTCAAGTTTACCTTTCTCTCTCTCTCTCTCTCTCTCTCTCTCTCTGATGACCTTGACCTTTGACCTTGATAAATGACCTTATTCTTTGGCCTCACTGACCCAAAGGTCACAATCAAGCTTACGGTCGTGGAGGTATTTGCAACTCTTACTCTAACAAATGCTTATAAAATATCCCCTCCTTTCTATAAAAACAAAACAAAACAATCAATACCAACTTAGAAAAAATGTCTACAAGTCAAACGAAACGAAATATCGGCATAAGATTCGTAATAAAAGAAAGAAGAGACCTGAAAGAAAGTGTCCTGAGAGTTTTAAGGTGAGTCTCTGAAGTATTTTGAAATTCTAGTGAATATCGGCAAAATCTGCATTTTTTTCTGTCTGAAATTAAGTTATTGCTTAGCATAAAAATTAATTAAATTATTGGATATTTCTGCAATTATTGTTAATATCATTCGATTCTCCTGCTCCATTAGGACATTTTAATACCAAGTATTCTTGCTTTCTTAGGTATATGGAATTTATTTTAATTTTATTTAGATTTAAATATGAATCGGCTGAAACTCGGAAATGACGATTTTTCATATCAATTAAATTTCCAAGCAATTGAGATAGGTCAATTGCAGTTACCCCGCTTGATACGATATGGTGTTGAAAAAATGCCCATGACTCACTCACTGTTTTCCGGCATTTTGAATTTCCTCTGCAACTGACCACGTGTATTAGTTTCGCTTTACAACTCTGTATATGCTAAGTGTCAATGCTTCACTGCAAATGTGTCCCATAATTATTCTAATCATTTTCCTACATACAATATCACATCAAACAGCCAATATCTCAGGTTTTAAAGAAATTTGACCGGGACTTTACTACGAAACTATTTCTTTCACTTCGAAACTATTTCCTTCAACCTTAAAATACTAAACTTACAAAATACCTGAAATGTTGTGGAATATTTGGTGGAACAGTGGTTAGCGTGTCCGACTATCATACCAATGGTTTTGGGATCGAGCCCAGATGGAGGAATTATTATTATTATTATTTTTTTTTTTTTTGCATTTTTTAAAAATAGAAAAACATCCTTCATACAGATAAATAGAGGAGAACGGAAGACCTTCTTTGTTGCTCTAGCAACAAGAGTTTCTAGTTTTATTATTATTATTATTTTTTTCCCTTTTTGTTTCGACGATTTCTCAGAGATGGCTGAACGGATTCACATGAAATTTTCAGAGATGATAGAGAGTAAAAATATCTTTCAAATGCAGTTTTCAGTTTTTCAGAATTCACTTCCGGTCGTCAGATATGTCCGATTTCCGCTTTTTTCAAAAAAGTTTTGTCCGAGTCATATCTCAGAAACGGTAAGAGATTAAGACACCAAACTTATATGAGTAATAGATCTTGATAAGTAGGCAAAACCAATTGGGTTAAGATCGTCCGCCGTCACTTCCGGTCGTCACAGGAAGTGATCAAAGAAATCGAAAATTTGAACTTTTTCTTTTTTGAAACTCTTTTGCATCACATTATAGCATCTTATTTGTAGTTTCGAAATGTGTCAGTCCCACCGGAAACAAAAATGACAACTTCCGGTTATTAGAGAAAAACAGGATAATTTGAGTATTTTTCTTTCCCATAAATATATTTTATATATAAAGTATTTGTTATGATTTTTGGATATGTTATTCAGACTGCAACTGTCTACAGTAAAGTCAAATACCTTTGTAAAATTCACTTCCGGTCACGTGATTTCCTGTCCTCAAAATGAAAAGTTATCATAGCTAGATCTCGTAAACAGTAAGAGATTTAGACACCAAACTTGTTTGAGTGGTAAATCTTGATGAGTAGGCAAAACCAGTTGGAATAAGATTATCCGCCTTCACTTCCGGTCGTCACAGGAAGTGATCAAAGAAATAAAAAATTTCAACTTTTTCTTTTTAGCAACTTTTTGCATCACATTATAGCATGTTATTCGTAGTTGCGAAAGATGTAAGTCCCATCGGAAACAAAAACGACAACTTCCGGTTATAAGAAAAAAACTACATAATTTTAGTATTTTTCTTTCCCAAAAATATTTTTTTTATAGATAAAGTATTTGTTGTGATTTTTGGATATGTTATTCAAACTGTAACTGTCTACAGTAAAGTCAAATATATACTTGAAAAATTCACTTCCGGTTGCGTGATTTCTTGTACTCAAAATGAGAAGTTATCATAACTAGATCTCGTAAACGGAAAGAGATTAAGACACCAAACTTTGACATGTGGTAGATCTTGATGAGTAGGCAAATCCATTTGGGTTAATGTGGTCCGCCGTCACTTCCGGTTGTTACAGGAAGTGAACAAATAAATCAAAACTTTCAACTTTTTTATGGAATCTTTCTTAGTAAAATGTTATAGCATCTTATTTGTAGTTTTGAAATATGTCAGTCCCACTGGAAACAAAAACGACAACTTCCGGTTATGAGAGAAAAACTGCATTAATCTAGTGTCATACTATCCCATAAATATTTTTTATAAACAGAGCATTTGAAATTATTTTAGGACACATTATTCAGACTGCAATGTCTAGAGTAACCTCAAATATCTTTTCAAAAATTTACTTCCGGTCATGTGATTTCTTGTCTTCAAAATGAGAAGATAACATTACGAGATCTCTTAAACTGTAACAGATCAAGACACTAAACTTATATGAATAATAAACCATGGAGATTGGGTAACAGATATAGGGTAAAATGCATCCGCCGTTACTTCCGGTCGTCACAGAAAGTGAAAAGAATTGAAAATGATATTAAGACTACAATTGTCTAAAGTAACATCGAGAATCTTGGTAAGTTACACTTCCGGTCGTTTGTTTTCCTGAAATCATTTAAAATTTTACATGCCTTTTTTAACATAGATAAAAGCTCACTCATGCAGATAAATAGAGGAGAACGGAAGACCTTCTTTGTTGCTGTAGCAACAAGAGTTTCTAGTTATTATTATTTTTCTTCTTCTTCTTCCTGGGTACTTTTTTGTCCGGGAATGATCTTGTAAACTGTTCATCCGATGTAGGTAAAACCTTTTTAGGGTCAGTAGACATGTTATGTAGATTTGCCTAGTCAAGGTCATTTTGCGCGCACGTGCTTGCAAGAGCGCTCACGTACAACACGTGAAATGACCAATATGATAGATATTGCCGTAATTTTTCTACTTTTTTATGAAATGCTTTGAAACAGATAATGTGAGGATATATTAGTAGTACAGACATGGTGACATGGTCAAAATAGCAAGATCTCACGCGCATGCACGTGAGCTTTGCTCTGATTGGCTGAAACTAAAGTCTCAATATCTTTCTTGTTTTTTGACGAAATCCTTTGAAATTTTAAACATAGGCATGTATTAGGATATCCTACAATAAGATATATAGCAATTATCATGAAAACGCGTGCATGCACGTGCGCTGCAATCTGATTGGCTTATGCTTTAAATAGCTATAACTCCCTTGGTTTTCAACCAAACAGGATGGGATTTGGAACATAGATAGATATACTGGATTACTACAAGAAAATATGGTCACCATGCACATGCATACATGTGCATGTACGTGCGCTGCAATCTGATTGGCTGAAACTTTAAACAGCTATAACTCCCTTGGTTTTCAACAAAACGGGGTGGGATTTAGAACATAGATAGATGTAACGGACATCTACAAGAAGATATGTTCACCATGCTCATGTATGCACGTGCGTGCACGTGAAATGAGCAAAATCAAAAAAACACTTGAATGAGCGTATCTTCTTAATATTTTTGGATTAAATGCTTTAATATTTAGTATATAAAAATATATAGATTGTGTAGACAAGATGATATGGTCATTACGCACATGCATTCACGTGCGCACGCAAAATTTGAATTAACTTTGTACACTTCTGGGTAAACGTTATTAAAGTCTCAAATGCATCGATTTTGTCTTATTTGTTGAAGCTTACAGGGAATATGGCACTAAAAGGGAGTTGGGGAGCGTTTGGGGAACATCTGTAACGGTCCCCGTTACAATTAGCACTAGTTATTTTTCTTCTTCCTGGGAAAATTTTGTCCACGAGTGATCTTGTAAACTACACATCCGACTAAGGTAAAATGTTTTTAGGGTCAGTAGACATGTTATGTAGATTTGCCAAACGAAGGTCATTTTGCGCGCACGTGCTTGCAAGAGCGCGCACGTGCAACACGAAAAATGACCAATATAATGGATATTGCTGTAACTTTTCTTTTTCTTGATGCATTTTTTTGAAACTCATAATATAAGGATACATTAGTAGTACAGAGAAGATGGTATGGTCAAAATAGCAAGATCTCACGCGCATGCACGTGTGCTTCGGAGATTTGAAATCTAAGACAAGCTAGCAGTGTTCTTGAAAATATGAAAAGTCAAACCAATAGAGTTACTAATTTGACATAAATGTACTTGTAAATCTAAATGCATTATAAATGAATTGAGCTGGCACACTCTCATAAGTTGTATGTCTTATTCATTTTCTGGGCAGAAAAGGTTACATGTATATATAGAATTAGTCTAAGAGTATATTGTTTACCAACACAATAAGAAACACAACAAAACAGTTGATGCAAGACAAGTTTTCAGAATGCTTTCAATATTTAAAAAAAGTACACAAAATAGGGAGTTTAGGGACCTATACTGGCTAGAGTTTTTTGTATTCCTATTATCTGTTTTAAAATAACAAGCTTAGTAAAACAAATCTCAAAATTTTATATACTTACAATAGTACATGAGATATTTCACACGCGGAATCATCACAAAGACAATAATGTTTCAAATCAAAATTCCCATCTTCTACAGAAAACACATATGTACTGATTCAAATCTTGGTTGTTGTAATTATGGTATAACAAACCCGATCTATGATAATGTAATTTTGAACCCAGCATAAATGTAGCGTGGGAGAAATTTTCTAACAAGTCGGAGTGTTCAACTAGTGGTCAACCCTGGTTCTACATGAAATTTCAAAGTATTAGCATTCAGCTAATGGTCAACTGGCCGTTTTATGCAAATCAGTTGATCGCTTTTCAGAAAAGCATTCATCTCCGAGTGGTCAACTGTTTTCGCATTATCAGTTGACGACTAGTTGACGGTTAGTTGACGGCTAGTTGACGGTCAACTACACATTTTAGTATGGGTTGACAGATTTATTCAGTTAATGTACACAAACTGTACTAATAACGTCTCAAATCGTCTTCTTGGTTGCTAAAGTGTAAGTGAAACAATGGTTTGCCCTTTTTGGAATTTCAGGAAACATTCATAGCGACTCTGAGAGAAATTTTGAAAGCAAAATTGTGATTGAGCTTTAGTAAGAAGAATTATAACTAAAATTAGTAACTTGACTAACTTGACTTATTCTGGTTCGGTCCTTGGGAAGCATAGGACTGCAACCACAATGAGTTTTGGGCTATGTTTTTTTAAAAGGGTCCAGGTAAAACCTGCCTCTTTTGCCTCAATTCCTACGGTGTCCCTTTTCATGGGGCCCGTTTTAAAAAAGAACTTACGACTAAGACCAAAAACTTCAGATAATTTTAAAATTTTGCAAAATGAATAATTCTCTTTTAAATTGTTTGTGTAAAAATATGTTGCCACATTTCTTTTGAAAACTTTGAAATAATTTTCGATATACTTTTAATCAAAAAGTTATATGAAGAATTGAATTTGGTCTAAAGTCGTAAGTCCTTTGGTAAAACGGACCCGGGTCTCTCAACCCCTTTTCCTTGTAGATACCAATCCAGAGCCTGTTTTGTGATGTTTTTAGAGGGTTTGCGTAAAGTGTGGCGTATTCAACCCCAATTTTCTCTTCTTTATGTCAATGTCTATGTGATTTTGGTTTGTTCTCTCCCCTCTACCATGGGCGGTTGTTTAATATGGTGTCCGGCCATCTGATGTTAAGGATACGGCGGAGATATTTGCTGATAAAAGACTTTACTTTGTTGTTTATTGTTTTAATGAAATTATCTTCCAGAAAAAAGATAAAATAACGAACATTTATCGAAC